>NC_085139.1:69905072-70141290 GCF_024139115.2 Armigeres subalbatus | reverse complement strand
AGAAACATGCATTGCTTCCTCCGAAGTTCTCTCCACCCTCCGGAAGTTCCTCCAGGAATCCCTCCTGGAAGTTCCTCCAGGAATTCCTCCGGAAGTTCCTCCAGGAATTCTTCTTCCTGAAGTTTTCCAGGAATTCCTCTGGGAGTTCTCTCCATGTATTCCTCTCAGTTCCTCCAGGAATTCCTCCTGTAGTTCCTCCAGGACCTTCCGGAAGTTCCTCCAGGAATTCCTCCGGAAGTTCCTCCAGGAACTCCTTTGGAAGTTCCTCCAGGAACTCCTCTGGAAGTTCCTCCAGGAACTCCTCTGGAAGTTCCTCCAGGAATTCCTCTGGAAATTCCTCCAGAAATTTCTCCGGAAGTTCCTCCAGGAATTCATTCTGGAAGTTCCTCCAGGAATACATTCTCCTGAATTCCTACAAGAATCTTTAAGGAAGTTCTTCTGCGACCATATGAAAATTCCTCCTGGAATTCCTCTGAAAGTTCCTTCGGAAGTCCCTACAGAAGTTCCTCTAAGAATTACTCCGAAAGTTCCTCCAGGAATATCTCTGGGAATTCCTTTAGGAATTTCTCCGCGAGTTCCTGCAGGAATTCGTCTGAAAGTTCCTCTAAAAATTCCTTCAGAAGTTCCTCCAGGAGTTCTTTCTGGAATTCCTACGGAAGTGCCGTAAACGTTTTCCAGGATGGGAGCTCAGGAAATCCCTCGAGAAGTCCTGGAACTTCTTGAACAATTACTCACATAATTTCCTGGAAATTCTCTCTTGAATCTCTCAAAAATCTCTTCTAAGAACACTTCACAAATGACTCTGTAAACTCCACAGAAATTACCACGAGGTCTCTTCAGATATTTCTTCTGAATTCCAAAATTCAAATGGAACTTCGTTAAACCCACTTCCCAGCAATTCTTCCGGAAAATTGTCCAGGAGCTCTTGAAGAACTTCTTTATGAAAATTAAATTGCGAAATCTTTGTCTAGAAAATCTTTACGCGCAATGCTCTGGGAATTGTACCTTTCCTGACATTCCTCCAAGGATTTTACCGAAAACAAGCTTACAAACAAATTATTCTGGAAATGAGTTCTCTGGATTTTTTTTAGGAATTCTTCCGAATTTTTTCCAATTTTCCTTCACAAATTCCTCAAAGAATCTCTCCGGCAATTCCCATGGAAACTTCTACAGAATATCTCTTCAAAATTTCGCCCAGAAAACCTTACAGGATGTTTCACGGAGATTCCCTTGAGTACTACTGCAAAATATCATAAGGAAAACACTCCAAAAATTCTCCCACTTTTCCTTCATGGACTTCTTTAGCAATTCAAGAATTCTCTAAAAAAAACCTTCGAGAATATCCGCAAAAAATCCATCAAAAGAATTCTTCCAAAAATACAGTTAAACCTCCATGAGTCGATATTGAAGGGGCCGTCGACTCATAGAAATATCGAGATGTGGAATAGAAAATCCGGGAGAAACTGTTTGAAGTGATCATCACAGTGATGATCATATTTTTAATTATTTAATAATTTGCTTCCATTAGTCGATATCGAGTCATAGAACATCGAATCGTAGAGATTTGACTGTATCTCGATATGTTTTCCTGGAAATTTCTCTGGAAAATTTCTCGAGGAACTGCTGCGGAAAATTCCACTTCCATGAAGAATTCATGTCTGGTTTTTTTGGGAATATCCGAAGTTGAATTCATTAAAGATTTTGATGACCAATGCATGAAGTATTTCTCAAACAAAATTGCAAAATGAAATGTATTTGGTTTGAAACTAATAAATAAATTTTCACATAAATATTTGAACGAATTTTGTGTGGATTTGGATGGACTTGTGAAGGAATTTTCGAAGGAATTTCCAAAAGAGTTTCTGTAGGAATTCTAGAAGTAGATGTATTAATTCATAAAGAATTTCAAAAAAAGATTGTCGAGTTTCAAAACAATTTTTAAATTAAATTCTGAAATATTTTCAGACAGAAATATTCTAGTACGCACTACCGAAGTAGTTCTGTGAGCAATACCTTGGATTTCAAAGAATAATTTCATTATTTATTGAGTAAATAAAATGTCAGGTGCATTTTGTGAACAAATATTGTTTTGCCGACTGAGCATATGCTGTACAATGCTTAAGGAATCTAGCGGACAATTCCAGGCTGAATAAGCTTCTGTTTTTAGGGCTGAAATAGCCTATTTTAATGAATTAAGCTCTTCATCAATTTCTTTCGAATGTTGTTAGGTCTAGACTTTATTGGAAACTAGCGAAAGAGAGAATTCCAGCTTTGCCCTGGTGATGCAAATGTCATACAGAACTATTTGCAGCGCCGCACTCTGGATCAATTTCCGCGCGTTTGTTCTGTTTTTCTCAACAGCTGACCCAAAATTGTATTCAGCTGATTTTTTAACATTTCCCGTTAAATTCACTCAACTTTTTTTTTTTCGTAGATACAAACCTCATGGTGCATCCCAAACGAATCGATTTAGGGGAAAATCTTGCAAAATCCTGGTCAACCTGTTCGCGAAATCTCAAATCTAATATTTTATTATATAGATAGATGAGAAATAAATGCTGCCGAATTGTGAAGAAGTTAATTGACCACCTAACCCACCTAACAAAATGAAGCAAAAGTGTCAATCATTTGTAAGATACTTATGCTTAGCTGGAACAAGCGATTTGACGGTGAATCCTGTCCCTATTGTTTCCTTTATCGAAAATTGGCCAGATCGGACTAAGGTCGGAAATTGCAAGTAAAATACTATTTTTATAATACGTTACTAGAAAGGTACGCATCACTTCGGTAAGGTTGATTAATCAGGTTTTCTCAAAAGTTATTCTATTAATTTTAAACTATTATTCACTCTTCTTGAACAGTGGGGTAAGCATGTATCTTCATTTTCAGCGCAACAAAAATTTTTGACGATTTTTTTTACGGTGGTACTTATTATAGAAAAACTCAAATAACTTTTTTGTTATAAGAGATAGATCCTTAGCTCTTAAACAAAAATTTCAGGTCCTCAAGTTCTAAAAGTGCTCGGAACTAAGTTTTATGCGAGAAATGAATGTATAAAAGTTATGTGCAAGAAACCTGATTTTTAGGGACCACTATAACATATTTATTGAAAAGCTTATAGCCAGAATCATGCAAGTGATAGAAAAAAAATTTCTGGGCAAAAGTTTCTCAAAATTATTTATATAAAATTTATTATACTCTAAGTAACTTTGTGGAACATACTGCACAAGTCTATACCGAAAAATTCGTGTTAGAATATTATGAACTTCTGAAATATAGGTACCAATTAATTTCAACTACATGGAAAAAAACCGTCAAAAATATGAATCTTTTTTCTCATATGACACTATAGAGAGACAGACAAACAGAAATAACATTATTGAATATTTACCTGCTAAGAGAAACAGACGTCCCTACTTAGAAATAAATGCAATCAAATATCATCGTCACGAAAAACATTGTCGCCCAACGCTAAAATCTCGGTGTTTGGCCAAGCGGCAACCAGATGGCGTTAGTGTGCAAACGTCAAACCCGTAAGCAAAAATCGATGAAAGCGCGCCATCGGTGGCCGATTGACTACCTACAAAAGCGTTAAACAAACTGGTTAAAAAAGGTGCAGAATGATGGAACATGCGTTGAGTGAGAGACGTTCATGCTCTTCTGGGGCAGATTTATCTTTCATCAAATTCATCGTCGTGCAAACACTCAACGACATTCCGTTGTTTCGTTAAAGAAGGCAAATCACGAACCAGATGGCGATAGTGAGCAAACGACAAACTCGAGCAAAAAAGATGTGCGCGTCACAAGGCGCGTCACGAGTGATCGATTGGCCAACTAATGATTATTTGAATTGAACAGTAAATCAGTGAACGATGGAAATTTGACGAGTGTTATGTCTGTTTGTCTGTGCTATATACATATCTAAAACTGTGTAGGCGTGTAAAAGTGTAGGCGCAAATATTTCTTTTTGTCTTGCTAAACATGTGACTTCGGGGGCCATTGTGCACCCTTCTTTGGGAAATGCTGAGGAAAGTAAAAATAGATGATTTTTACAATTTTACATGAAAAATAAACACGAGAGTTTCCATTATAGGAATATTTTGAAGGGTCCATAATAGGCAGCAGAAGAACATCTCTTGAAACGTAACATAAAACATCAAAATGAAAATGTCTACTCTTTCGAGGAAGTAATTTCCTATTATTTGCTTTATTTGTTTATTAGGATTAATGTGAAGAGTTTCTCTGTCGGTGGGTTTGTAATTATGGATACCAAGCGCGTCTACTTTAGGACAGATTCAGTCAGTCTTTAAAATGTAAGTTTCGACGAATAACGTCGTATATTTGAGTGTTGAACTTGATATTATATACCACGCGGAATTCATTGGTTGAACATTTCCAATTTTTATGGCAGGAAGCGCAAAATTCCGCTACTAGGGGGTCCACTATTGGGCATTTTACCCTAGTTGGGTCAATACACTCAAATCTTTAGTGAGTTGATGGATGGTCAGAATGAACCTTTCGTCGGATCAAGTGGGTTGGTTGATGGTGGAAATCGCCAACGGATCAATTCGGGTGAAGGCAAATCCAACTCTGGAGTTTCTTTGTCGGTGGTTTGTAGCCATTTCTGCACATTTTTTTCTGTCGGGTACAATATCCACTGCGACCAGATATTTGATCAATTGTGGCGGGGTATAGTAGAAGTCAGATAGTCTAAAACACTATTGAAGAGTGATTCTGAATCTTACCTGACAATGATTATTATCCCAGTAAGGTATATGTAATTAGACGAATGAAGTTTATTGCCTTGTTGGGGAGAAGTTATCCAAACATCCGAGGGTTCTAATAAAACCCTTCTCAAAAATGTTTCTTCTTCTTCTATGAAAAAGTGCTGTAGCAATCACAAAGTAAACATGTTCCGAAGTTTCAATCTCAAAGTTACAGAAAACGACAGCATATCGTCTTCCAGCTCCCCAAGTTGTTTTAAATAGTATTTACTGGTATAGTGTCAGGACCGCATCGTGCTGTGCGGTTCTTTCTCTCTTTGCGGAAGGAAGTTTTTAATACTACTTGAAGCTATTTTAATTTTAACGGTGCTTCTTAGCGCTATTTTGTAAATTCCACTCGATCCTGTTACGATTCTTTTGCAAGGAATTCCCGTGCCTTTCGTTTCTTACGTTGGACCTGTTTGCGGAAGTAAAATTCGGACAAGCGGTGGTAATCCTGCAGGGACACCCGTTCTGGGAAAAAAACCTCTTAGAAGGTCACGTCTCCACGCTTCAGCAAATGGAGTATTAACAAAAACAAGAGGAAGGGGGAAGTCTCTGAATTCCTCCACTTCCTTCTCAAAGAAGAAACAAGGTTTCCAAGACCGTCCTGCCCAAGCGCGGAAAAAATAGAAGGAAGCTGGAGAATTCAGATATTCCTTCTAACTCTAATATCGGAAATAATTTTCTTCTCCAATCGAACTGGAGCAATCAGTTCGATTTGATTACCATGATGAATTGAGCAAATCGAATTCCGTACCTTCAGCCCAGGTGATCTGATCTCATGCGAAAAAGCAAAAGGATTCCGCCAATTGTGGTATCCAAGGTTGCCGAGTTTTCTGGCTTCCGGAAATTAGATTTTGAGTAACTCTTCTTAGGGGATCAAGGTTTCATTTCAGATTGCTAGGAAGGGTGACTGCCGCGTTTTGCCGGGATCCTTTGACGATCGCAAACGTCTTCTTCACTATTTAACTGAGAAGCGCCATAAATTCTTCACATACGACGACAATGGATCCGTTTCAATGGATCCAAATAATTGTGTGAAAGTTCTAAATTGAATGCCCGCCTCTAAAGGGTAAAGTGGAAGATGAATTATTCAATCTTCCTTTCAGTTCATAATGTGCATATTGCTGCATTATAACTGAAACCTATTTAAAAACCAGGACTCTCCATTGCAAAGAGATCCAAACTATTTTATCTACAGAAATGACCTCGTCTTGACAGCGCCTGTGGTGGGGTCGCCATTGTCAAATATAAATTATTTTCTTCGTTTGAATCTCAGTTTTTGAAACTCTTGGGAGTTTCTGTTGAAAAACAAATTTTGGATAATTTTTCCTTCATTGCAGCCTCACTTGCCTTTTCAATGAACAATGGGCAGCAAAAGAATTTGTTGAAAGTTGATCTTCAAATTCTTTGATTCTCGCAACAAATCAAAATTCTTCGTAATTGGTGTGACTTCCAATGCCAACACCGTTCACATGGAATAATGCCTGTAAAGCAATCCTAATGGTAAAATTTTTATTTGAAGATTTGTTCTGCGGGATATTATACTATTCAATATCCCAATGGACCAAACTCTGTTTTTTCTTCCAGTCAAAATCCTTTCTGTACAATTGATTTAGTTTTGAACGGTGATTCAAGTCAGCTGTGTGGCCAATTGGTAACTCATGCTGACTTTGACTTTGATCACCTTCCTCGTGACATTTGAAATCTCTTTACAAGAAGTTATTTGATAATCCAATCAGCCTCTACTTTTAATTATCATAGAGCTTGATTGGGATTATATATAAAACGTATATCGATAGGAATTCTTGATGTTGATATTCCTCCTCGATACCAAAAGTGATATTGATAATGCTCTCGTATCTTTGACAAATTTAATTGTCGAAGCCAGAGGCATTGCAATTCCGAAATGTGAAGTTAAATTCAACTCCATTATTATTGACGACGATCTTCAGCTACTGATCCGTCTTTAAAAATGTGAGAAGGAAGGCAACACTAAAGAACTCGCGATCCCGCGTTGAAAGTTATTTGGCGAGATTTGCAATGAAATTAAAAAAACGTTTCTGCTTATTCTGAGAAATCACCAACTTTGAGAACAATGTCTCTCGAAGTTGGATCCCAGTTCGAAACCCTTTTGGAAATTAACGAAAATTCTTAAAAACCTCAAAAGCCAATTCCAGCGCTTAAAGAGGGAAATAAAATTTTATTAACAAATGGCGAAAAGGCTCAAAAACTTGCTCAGCAAAGTTCGAGAGTGCCTATAATTTTAGCTTTCATTCTAGGTCTCCACTAGTCCAATTGAGGATCAGGTTACACGGAGCTTCAAAGACATTCTCAATCAAGAGAATGTTTTTGACCCTTCGTTAAACCAATTTGGATGAAGTGAGATCTATTACTAGAAAATTTAAAAATATGAAAGCCCCAAGAGGTGATGATGATATTTTCTACATACTTATCAAAAAACTTCCTGAGAGCTCTTATCCTTTTTGGCTAATTTATTTAACAAATGTTTTCAATTGGCATACTTTCCAGATAAATGGAAAACGCCAAAGTTGTTCCAATTTTGAAGCCGGACAAAAATTCAGCTGAGGCTTCTTTAACTTTCTTCAATAAGCAAATTGTTTGTAAAGATTATTTTAAATAGAATGATGGTTCATATTTATGGCAATTCTATTTTTGCTGATATGCTGTTTGGTTTTCGCCATGGGCATTCAACCACTCATCAGTTATTAAGAGTTACGAAATTAATTCGGCTCAACAAATCTGGAGGATATTCGACTGGAGTTGCTCTTCTTGATATAGAGAAAGCATTTGACAGTGTTTGGCATGAAGGTTTGATTGTAAAATTGATGAATTTTAATTTTCCTCTGTACATCATTAAACTGATCCAAAATTATTTTTCAGATCGTTCACTGCAGGTAAACTATCAGAATACTTCAAATCTGATAGATTACCTATAAGGGCTGGTGTCCCCCAAGGCAGCATACTGGGGTCCATATTGTATAACATTTTACTTCTGACTTACCTGGTGTCAAAAATCTTTGTTTGCAGATGACACGGGCCTTTCAGCCAAAGGGCGAAGCCTTCGTGTCATTTGTAGTAGATTGCAAAAAGTTTGGATATTTTCTCCACTTACTTGCAAAATGGAAAATTTACCTGAATGCTTCCAAAACTCAGCTTATAATTTTCCCACATAAGCCGAGAGCTTTTTATTTGAAACCTTCTAGCAGACATATTGTCACTATGAATGGGTTCCAATTAATTGGTCTGAAGCTAAATATTTAGGACTTGCCAGATCAAAATTAACTTTAAAATCACATTGAAGGCCTTTCAAGCCAAATGTAACAAATATATTAAGTGCCTATATCCACTTATAACAGAAAATCAAAACTTTGTCTTAAGAACAAACTTTTGATTTACAAACAAATTTTTAGACCTGCCATGTTGTATGCTGTGCTAATATGGGCTAGTTGCTGCAATATTGCAGAAAGAAGGCACTTCAGAGGATTCAAAATAAAATTTTGAAAATGATTCTGAAGTTGCCTGAAGTATCAATGAACTTCATAGAATTTCTAATATTGAGACATTGCAACAAATGTCCAACAAAATAATTTCCAATTTTAGATTAAAAATCGTTGCAATCTTCTATTGCAACGATTAACCCTTGTACCCTTAGTATAAAATAGGTTAAGTTTAGTTTGTTGAAAACATTGTAATTCCTATATGGTTCAATTCAACCAGAGGAAAAATTCTAACTGCCAGAGGCAATTGAAATGTATTAATAATAACTAAAAGCGTAACATAGCAAATAAGGATGATAGTGTTAAGAAAACACGGAACACCTAGTCTAAGAGATGAATGCATGTATTAAATAATTAGCAAATAAAATTAGTTAAAAAAAAAAAAATTTACTGGTACAGTGACCTGTTATTAGCCCACTGAATGTACATAAGTCTTTTTTTGATAAGCTCAAAACCTTTTTAGTTATTGATGTATTTGGAGTTATGCACATAGTCGTGTCAAAAAAAATCCAACTTTGAAGTGGATCAGTCGATGGTTGGAATCGCCATTGGTTACAGAAATGTTAAGAAAACAATCCAATTCAGGACCAATCTGGATCTGATTTACCTAGACAGCGCATCGTTTTTTCAATTAATGTCCCCAAAATTATGACATCCAAGCACTAACCTTAGTTATTTTACCATTAATCTGGTGGATCTCGTTGCTCAACTTTTGTTCCAGCAGTCCCGGAGACGCGCTTCAGCAATGTCCTCTTCCACCGATTTGAGTTCCGTTCTGGCTACTTACACCAAATGCATCAACTTTGCAGCTGTCAAACACCGTAACCAACGTCGACTAGATTCAGACAAAACCCCATATATCAATCATCCGATCGGTAAGTTCGTTTTCTGAGTGAATATTCATTATCAATGTTAGTGCCATATCCCCATGTTTTACATGTTCCAGGCGTTGCCCACATTCTGACGGCCGAGGGTGGTGTTACGGACTTCGAGGTCATTCAGGCCGCCATTCTACACGACACCGTGGAGGACACCGACACCACATTCGAAGAGTTAGAACATGAGTTTGGCTATTCGGTGCGACTGCTAGTGGAAGAGGTAACGGACGATAAGTCGCTTCCCAAAGCCGAACGGAAGCAGTTGCAGATTGACCATGCCGCTGGTACCAGTCCGCAAGCCAAGCTCGTCAAGCTGGCGGATAAGATTTACAATTTGAGAGACCTCCAGCGGTGTCGACCCGAGGGTTGGACCGAGCAGCGCTGTCGGGATTATTTTGCCTGGGCCAAGAAGGTCTGCGAGGGGCTCAGGGGGACCAATCGTGCGCTGGAGGGTATTTTGGATGATATATTTAAACAAGAGGACGTAGAATAATTGATTTTGTTTTATTTAAATGATTGAGAAGAATAAACTGTGTATGGATTTATGAATTCTTAGCCATGAAGTCTAGCATGTATTTGTGAAGCACTTTCGTTTCTTCAACAGTGACGGCATTGTAAAGGGATGCCCTAATACCACCGACGGAGCGATGGCCTTTGAGTTGCTGCATTCCGAGAGCCTCTGCTCCTTTGAGGAACTCTTTCTCAAGTGTTTCGTTACCACCGGCCCCACCGACGCGGAATGGAACATTCATGCAGCTGCGTACGTTACTCTCGACTGGGCAGTAGTAGAAATCTTTGGATGATGCAATAACGTCGTAGATTAGGTTCGACTTGGTCAGGGAGGTTTTGTACATCTCTTCGACGCCACCGTGACGTTTGATCCAGGCGAACACCCGGCCGACAACGTGGATGCTGAAAAAATAAGATATTGTAGTTCGAGTAAAACAATAATTATATCGAAATTCGAGTTTATGTTGCTCTAAGCACCTACATGAAAGTCGGTGGTGTATTGTTAATAGAGTTATCCTTTGCTACAATCGAAAAATCCAGAATTGTGGGAGTTATTGGCATTTGGTATCCAATAAGGTCGTCTCTTACAATAACCAACGTAATACCCGCAGGACCGATATTCTTCTGAGCACAGGCAAAGATGACGCCGAATTTCTTAATATCGACTGGTCGAGACATGATGTTGGAGGACATGTCGACTACTAAGGGCACTCCATTCGTATCCGGAACTGTATCGAATTCAACACCCTCGATTGTTTCGTTATCACAGTAGTATACATACGAAGCGTTCGGGTCAAGATTCCATTCCTTTCGATTGGGAACACGTGTAAATTTATTCGGCTTGGCAACAACTTGATTAACCTTTCCGTATTTGGCAGCTTCTTTCGCTGCTTTCGCCGACCATGAACCGGTTACCACATAATCAGCGGAACCAGTTCGACCAATCAAGTTCATGGCAACCGCGGCGAACAGGCCGGTTCCTCCACCTTGCATTAGCAGAACTTTGTAATTGTCAGGAACCTTTAGTAGTTCCCGGGCCAAGTCAACCGTATCGTTGTGAAGTTTCATGTAAGAAGCTCCCCGGTGGGACATTTCCATTACACTCATCCCGCTGGAACCTTGTTCCACAAGTTCTTTCTGGACTTCCAGCAGAACCTCACGTGGCAACTTGGCCGGACCAGCTCCGAAATTGATCACCATTGTGCACTAGAACCGCTCTTAATTAACTCTTATTAAATTGTTGCCAACGAGTGTGTATTACTATATTACGTAGCTGCAAAGTGACGACTGAATCCGATGAAGATTCATTTACAAGTGGTTGATTACCAACTTTAAATTTTGCGCTGAACTCGTTGTCGGCGACTGTCGTCGAGCTCGCTGCACTTGTAGTCGTGGATCTGGATCTAGTCCGACTCTGCGACAACACCCTGTACACTACATTCACCGAGCATACGAAGCACGTAGAATGCAACTGTGTAAAATGCCTGCAGATTAAAGTAGGCGATCGCTGGCTGCAATGTAATTGAATGATTACTTCGATTTGTTTTGCTCAAAGGAAGAATCGAACGATGTGTCCGGCAAGGGAGATGGTATTCAAAATTGAAGTGTGTCTTTGTTTAATGACTACAAAAATTTTCCGATGATTCTTACTAAGCAGACAACGATCTTTGTTTGTGAACAAGCCTTCAGTACAGAACATAAATAATGACTCAGTATATCAGGTCATTAACAGTACTTTCTGTTTATGAATCGTCGTTCTGCCTGGAATTATCTAATCGGGTGTTAACAAGCAAAACATAAATCCAGATAGTGAGTAAAACTGGTTTGGTCAGGAAAATATCAATTGAGCGTTTCTTACTGTGACATATGCATGATCATACATTGTTCCTTTGCGTATCACTGTGGCGCTAATCAACATACTAGCTTAGAGATCGCGTAAACAAGTGTGGCACTGCGCATCAAACATTTGTGAAACACGTTACTACTTGTTCTACGCTGCTAGGATCGAATAGATACTTCCTGTTGTCATTATGATATAGGCAAACAATTTTAGCTACATTTTTTGTCTTTCTCGTACTTTTCCTAAAACCAAAATCATTTTGTGCTGCGTTGAGTTCAAAATACAGAAATTGGCAGCATGATGAAGCTAAAAATTAAGCGGTTGAAAGATACAAACTCGTATTGTACAATAGATTTGTCATAAAATGATAACATCAGTTTGGATTGGTTTAATTAGGGCGCGAAATCGTTATTAAACATTTTTTTGCGGAAATGGAAGCATTTGAAAACTCGCCCTGGAAACCTTTGTGGGTACACATGTTTTCATCTACGATTCGTTTAAATCTCGCTGCTTACGTACGGATGTATTTGCTTGTTGATAGATAGAGCGTGCTTAACTGATAGGGAACCAACCGGTCAAATACTTGGCAAAGCCAGCTAACAATATCGACATTATTGTTTCATAAGGGACTATGTCACGAGCTTCCGATTGTTCCGATAGTTACTGTTTAACTTTAAACGGAAGTCTGGAAATAGGTTGAGTAATTTTCCATAAATCAGCAGAAGAATCCACTGTTTACGTTTGCGACGTAGACCTTTATGAATCAACAATACCGATATGTATTATCATTTGAGCAGCAACTCAAGTGTTTGCCATGTTCATTGAGGTATGTTTTGCATGGAAGATTATTTTGCCACAGAAGCAGTGATAAGCCGAAAGTGAAAGTAGGACATCCACATCGTTTTCCGACAAGGGTTCTTTTTTATTGAATACAAATAATCTTCTGAATAGGCAAATAAATGTTGCAGAATTCGATGTCAACTTTTCTGTACACGATGATGTACCCTCATGAGCGTAGCCAGGATTTCAAGCAGAGGGGGAGGGGGGTGGGGCAACTGTTTAATCCTAATGCGGCCACCGGGGTACCCGTGTGGCTTTTTCAACTTCCAGTGGTGATATTTGAATGTATTTTTACAAGGGCGTAGCCAGAGGGGGCAGAGGGGTGGCATCGCTTCCCCTAAATGGTGGAAAATTTTAACAAGTACTAAAATTAATTCCCTTGAACACTACGATCCAATCATATTCAGAAATAGGTGGTTGAAGTTCAAAACTTATTAGGGTATCCAGGATTCATAATATATGAAAGTTCAAAACAACTCGAAACATTTCAGGCTCGAGAATTCTGCTTGAAATGTTTGTATTCTGTTTGAAATTCCATTATTCAATTGTGAAACTCAATAATAACATTAATACTATATGTAGGTCTCCAGTAGCCTTGCAAAAGCAGGCCAAGTTCCAGTTGGAATGTAGAGCCATTGAAGAAGAAGAAGAAGTAGATTGTATGCAGTATTGTGGATTTTTTTATTGTTACCAGTTTCTTTTGAGGGTCTTTTTTTATTTTTCACCTTTTCTAGAATGTATAGTTTTTTAAATCAAAACCACTAAAACCACATTCATTTCATTTATTTAGTCTACATCTAAAGAGATAACACTGAATCAACAATTTGACGCCACAATACACGGTTCGAGGCCGCATCTCTCTATCCTCGAATACGCCCCACGCTCGCCAAGTCGTTTTGCACCTGGTCTGCCCATCTCGCTCGCTGCGTTCCACGTCATTTCGTACCTGCCGGATCGGAAGCGAACACCATAGACCAGACCAGTAAAAATAAATATCGAGATATTGACACCTAAATTCTCATTGCTGAGATTCAATATTTAAAACAAATTTGAAGTAAATCAAAACGTGGTATTTATCTGGTCAACAGATCTGAAGAGGGGGGTCCCGTAGCGTAGTTGGCTACACGTTCGCCTTATAAGCGAATGGTCATGGGTTTGATTCCCAGCCCCTCCACCAAAAACCCTCGTCAGTCGCCGGATGCGCAGCCCATGCGGTGGCGTATTGGGGTGCACGCCTCACCGTCACGGCTGCCTGATGACAACTGACAACTTGTTCTTCTCGGAGGCATTCCTCCAACGTTACCCGGATAAATGGCAGCCGGACAATGCAACGATCATTGGACAAACACGACATGGACAAAACGAACACAATGGACTCACGACGAGATGGACTAGCAACGACAACAAACAATGAATAATGTAAAAAATCTAAAATAGATTCTGTGTGGATTCTGGCTGCAGAATACCACAGTAGATCTCGGCACAGTAGCGGTTAAGTAACACAGAGTGCCTACCAAATGAACAAAGGAATAAAAAAAAAAAAAACAGATCTGAAGATCCGTACATAATTTATAATTCAACCTAATTTCAAATCTTATCTCGTGGTTTTCTCAAGACTTTCTAGGTGTTCACTAAGAAATTCATAAATCGCCTCTATTTTATTTTATCTAACTTTATCGTTTACTCGTTCTCTCGTTCAGGATTTCATATACTTTTGATGTGATATTTTCCTTTTCTCTACCTCTTACAAAATAATATGTTTCTAGCAGAAATCCTTCTAGTAGCTCCCCCGGGAACTTTATAAATTCCTCCAGAAAGTTATCCACAAATTCCTCTGAAAATCGTTCGAAAATCCTTCTCATGGAATTGTAATTCCTCCAAAAAAAATATTTAGAACCCCTCACTAATTTTTTTTAGGAAATCCATGTGATTGAAGATTTCTTTTCTTCTATCCAAGTTTTACTTCTAGATATTGCTTCGGCTATTCTCCCAGAAAAATCTCCGGCATTTCCTTCAGGAATGCATTCGAGATTTCCTTCAAGAATACATCTCGGGTACTTATTCAAAATGACGTATGTGATTTTGTAAACAAAGATTCAAACGTCGAATTGTCCAATCTGACGCAAACCAACACCACCAACAGGTAGCCAAAGCCTCCCCTATGTGTCTGTGGTGTTGGATTGTGTGAGAGTGCTATCAGAAGGGACAAATCGACGTTTCAATCTTTGTTTACAAAATCACATACGTCCATTTGAATAAGTATCCGAGACATACAGAATTTCCTCCCATAATTCCTCCAGAAGTTTCTTCAGAAATTTATGGCGGAAATCCTCCAATTTCACTCCATAATTTCACTTGTAAATCTTTAAGACATTCCTTCGGAAATTCTTCTAGGAACTTCTCCGAGAATTCCTCCAGGAGCTCTTCCTTTAATTCCTCCGGGATAACTTTTAGGTTTTTTTCCGGGAATATCTCCATAAATTATATAGCGAAATCCTCTAGAATTTCATTCTGGAATTCTTTTCGCAATTACTTCAGAATATCCTTCAAGAATTCCTCTAGGAATTTCTCCTGGAATTCGTCCGAGTATTTCCCCGGAAATTCCTCAAGGTATTTTCCCGGGAATTCCTTCAGGTACTTCTCCTGGAATTCTTTCCGGACTTCACTCGGAATTTACTCCAGAATTTCATTCGGAAATTAATTTAAGAGTTCCTCCAGGATATCTTTAAAGAGTTTTTCCAGGAATTTCTTCGGAACAAACCCCCGGGAATTCATCTAGTAATTTCTTCAGCAATTTATCTCTGGAAATACTTTCAGCATTTCATCTGGGAATTGCTCCATTAGTTCCTCCTGGTATTTTTCTTAGAATTCCTTCAGATATTTCTCCGGAATTCCTTCAGTGTCCAATAATTATTTCAGAACTTCCTGGTAGGAATCTCTCCGGAAGTGCTTGTGGGAGTACCACCGGGAGCTCCTCCAGGAGTTTTTTTTTTCCAAGAGTTCCTCCGGGAATCTATCCAGGAACTTCACAAGGAATTCCTGGAGGATATTTGACAGGAATTTCACGAGAAATGGGATTTCGGAAATTCCTCGAGAAATTCGACTCCGGGACTTTATGAATTTATCTACAAATGGAGGAAGAGAATTTCTCTGGGAATTCCTCCAGGAGTTCTTACGAGAGTTCCTCCGGGAATTCCTTCAGGATTTCCTACGGAAATTCTTCATGTAGTTCTTCAATAAATTCCCCCAGAAGTTCCACTGGCAGTTCAAGAATTCCTCTTTAAATTTCTTCGGAACGGCTAAATATAAAATTCTGCTCAGTAGAGCACATAGTGTTTCGCCACCGTCATAATCCTTCTGGCTAGATCTGTGCACCGACGTATTTGTGAACGGCGGCGGCGTTAGGCCATTTTTACACCGGCGGCGGCGTTACGCCGTAGGCAATGTTCGGCGGCGGCGGCGTGAATCGGCGTAAAGAACTTTGAGCAGAGAAAAAAATACGTGGCATATGATGCTTTTAATGAATTTTAGGGTTTTTTGTACAATTGCTAGCTCCAGTCAGACTGATGGGGTGAACATACTAATAGATTGTATCTCCACAGCAAAAGTTTGCATTACATCCTCCAAAACAACTCTGCCGCATCACAGCACATAAGCTCATTGAAAAGTAATTCGGATATAAATCCAGAAATTCGTTTGAAAATTCCTCAAGACATTCCTCAAAAAATTCGAAAAAGGAATTTATCTCTGGAATTTATTTAGAACTTTCAACCGGAATTCTTTTCGAACTTCCTATAGCAATTCCTTCGGACATTCCTCCAGAAATTCATTTAACAACTCTTCCGAGAATTCCTGTAGATTAGACCCATTCATGTTTTCAAAAAGTTTTAAAAAAATCGACAGGACAGGCCAGGATCACGATTCTTTCTTATTCTAAATCTTCGGAAATTTCGTTTGTGAACTCCTTCAATTTTTTTGAACCATTGTTTAAGTGTTTTCAATTGAAAATAAGTTTAACACTCAAATAACTTTGGAAATTTCATCGAAAATTCCTTTAAAAATTTCTCTAGATTAGAATTCGCTCCGGAACTATTCCTGCAGGAATTTTGTACGGTTTACTGAAGGAGTTTCCTAAGGACTTTTAAGGAATTTCCTAAGGATTTCCTGGAGGAAGTTCCAAAGGAATTTTTGAAAAAAATTGCCTTTCCGGAGGGAATGTCCAAATTAATTCCTGGTGGATTTTCCAAGAAATTCCAGGTGGAATTTTCGTCTCAACTCTTGAAGGAATAACCGAAAGAAAACCTCAAAAGATTATCGAACAGAATTTTTAAATGAATTTCTGAAGGAATCCAAAGGAATTCTAAAATGAAGTTACAAAGGAATTTTCGATGGATTTTCCAAACAGATAGCTATTGGAATATAAATAAAAATTTCTATATTTCTCTAAAAATTTCTTCAAAAATCTGGACAGTAGTAAAACAAACTCAGTTTTGACTCTGTGAGATGGCGGATATTCGGATATTTTTGAAAATTCCTTGGGAATTTACTGCAAGATTTTGTTCGAAAATTTCTACGGATTTGTTTTGTTAATACCTTAAATAATTCGTTAGGAGATATATGTTACGGAATTAATTCGGCAAGTCATCAAGAAATTCATTTTAGTAAACCTTCAAAAATTCCGTCGGGATCCAAGATCAGGAATTTCTCCAGGAATTCCTTGAAATAACCTTCACAAATGAATCCAGGCTTCTCTTTGAAATTATCCTCGGGAATTGCTTCGGAAGTTCTAAGGACCTTAGGAAATTTCTTAAAGTATTCTTCTGGAAATTCCTTCAAAAATTCTTCTAAGATTAATTCTGACAATTCCAATAGGAATTGAGCTTGAGCTTCTTTTTGGAATACTTTTAAAAATTTCTAACCATGTAGATGGGTACACTTTCCCACAGTTGTAATGGATATGCCGTGCCCTTCCCCAAAGAAGCCGAACCTCGGAAAGCTCAAATAGGAATGCGAATCTTTTTACTAGTCTGTTGGATTACACTGTTGAAAGAAGATTCTTTTTATCCCGCGGGCTTCGCGTAAGTGTTTCTGCTTACGGGTCCGCCAACTCCGTTTTTTGCCCTTCATAAAGCAGTGCTTTGAAAACAGAATGGTAATCAAATTCGACTGTACTATTGGGTGGAGCCATATGCAGAGCAAGACTCAAGCTAGGATGGTGGATAACTACATGCATACATACATGCATTTAACAATTTCTACAAAATTTCTTCGGTAATTATTTTAACAATTCCGTTGGAACTTTTCCAGGTATTCCATAAGACATTCCATCCCTCGGAAATTTATGTTGTACTTTCTTATGAATTTCCTACACCATTTTCTTTCAAAATTCTAGCACGAATTGCCAAATACTGCCAAACCTCCATGAGTCAATGTTCTATGACTCGATATCGCCTCATAGAAGCAAATTATGCCGTAACAAAAATATATTTCAGGGTTACTGTGATGGTCCCTTCAAACAGCTTCCCAAGGATTTTCTCCCTTCAGGAACGTTTGACTGTATCAGATATAATTTCCAAAGGAAATCCTATAGGAATTACCAACATCCTTGAATTTCTTAAAGAAATGCTTTGAACATTTCTCCAATATTTTCGTCAGGGATCCAGAAACTCCTCAAGACTCTAAGAATTCGTGTATTTCTTCAGAACTTCCTCCAAGACTTCCTTCGAAAATTATTTCAAGAAAACCAAGAAATTTTGGGAATACTTTATCAAAATAAAGTAGTGTGAATCTATTTATTATGTAGTCTGTTGGATTACCCTGTTGAAAGGAGATTCGCTAAATCCCGCGGGCTTCGCGTAAGTGTCTCTGCTCTGCTTCGGAAATTCATCTAGTAATTCATTTGGAATTTTCTCCGCCATTTCCTTTCAAAATTCTAGGACGAATTTTCGTACATCTCCGTACAATTATTCTCAAATTCCAAGAGCAAATTCCAAAGGAACTCCCACAGAAATTCTTTTTTAAAAAATCTTTGTACATTCCTCCAAGAATTTCTTCGGAATTTTCTCCAGGGATTTTTCAAAAAAATCCTCCAGAAATTACTACGGGCACAATTCCAGATAAAGACTCTAAGAATTTTCTTCATGTATTCCTTTAGATCTTTCTCTAGGACTTCCTTCGGAAATTATTTATCAATACCTAAATTGTAACCAGGTTGTTTTTCAGAACAATTCTGGAAATTTAAGTACGAGGAGGAGCGAAGAAAATGTTAAATTTGTGTGGGTCACATGCCCCATCGTGCTCCTGCTCTAGAAGCCAAGTTACCATTTTTGCATTCGCATATCATAAAGTTATCACATGGAAGTTTAAAAAAATGCCCAGGGAAGTTTAAAAAAATCCTACCAGACTGGGAATCTAAATCAAACATTCATACCCGAGTAGAAGAAAATAGCTCAATAATATCAAATGTTGATTAGATAGCAAATGTTATATGGACATGATTGATATAAGAGATAAAAGATCAGTCGACAATATCAATATTTAGCACATGATATCATGAGGAGATCAAGTTATGCTATTTGTAAGAAGTGATCAATATCATGTGCCATTAGTTTGCTCTTATTCATAGCATATCTTGATATTTAAATGATATTTCGATGCAATTTTTGATATTATTGCCGGTTCTTTCATCTCTTATATCAATCAAGTCCATATCATGTTTTGTTATTCTATTCATGACTTCACTAGACCAATCAAGATATGTAACATTAAAACTTTTGAAAAGATGATGAACCACCCAATACGACCAGAACGAGGTTATTCCACATGAAGTTATATATGAGAAATAGAAGTGCATCGCTACGCTCGTTGATTTGTAGGTCTGTAACCAAGAAGTTCTTAGATGACCTAACATTTAACACGCCAATGCGGGTAAAAGTGACATTTAACTCTGGCAAACAAATCCGCTAAAGGTATAATAGCTATTTAATTAATGCCTGATAAATTGCCTTGTTTCGGCAGATGCAAATACACTGCATACTGTGATTTTTGTGTTAGCCAATCATCGGCGTGAAGTACGAAATTCGGCGGCGTGGAGATAACCGGCGTATGGCGCACCGCCGTACGGCAATAAGTATCGGCGGAGGCGGTGTGGCGCGGCGGCGCACAGTTCTACTTCTGGAAAACATCAATTATCCAAATAACTATTTGTGCAACTTATTTGTTTTGTTTCTGATGTGCAACAACCCATAATTATCCAAGAAGTCATTTGCGATGCAACATCAAAGGAACGAAAATAAAACCTAGCGTGTCTCTGAACCTGGAAAAGAACTTTAATGAGATTTGGTGTTTTTTCAAAGTATCCAATACAATCTATGAGAAACATGTTGCTATTTAAAAGATGTTGCTCGTCATGCCTGGGTTAGAATTGAATGTATTCTCATCATATGCTCAAGGCTGTTCAAGAAATCCTTGATGTTCAAGAGCTCAAAATTTAAAATTGTAACTGAAGATCTACAAGCTTGCTTCAATTATGTGATCACATTCCCTTAACGCCTTACTCCAGAGATTACTTGGATAACGCAGTACATATGTTGTGATCGCATTCTTTTCCAAGGACCACAAAGAGCATGTACCAGTGTACCACTTTCGAAACCATTTGACAGATATTCGGTTACGCGCGAAAATCCAACAGCCTTATTTCTCCTGGGATTTTATGTAAAACTGAGGACTTATCCGAGAGGTTTCTTGGATAGCGTAGAACATACGTAGTGATCACATTCGATTTCAAGGAGCATAAAGAGCATGTTCCAATTTTGAAACAACTCGATAGACCCATGGTTACGAGCATAGACCTTAAGGCCTTACTCCAGAGATTTCTTGGGTGACCCGGAACATATACCGTGAACGCATTCTATGCTAAGTACCACAAAGAGTATGTACTGTATTTGAATTTGGATGATAGGCCTTTGGTTACGCGAGTAGATCCTATGGCTTTACTTCAGAGATTTCTTGGATGACTCGAAGCATATACTATGAACACCTTCAATTCTAAGAAGCGCAAAAAGCATGAAGCATATTTGAAACCGGTTATATGGCCTTTGGTTGCGCGTGTAGACTCTTAGGCCTTACTTTAAGGATTTTTTGTTTAACCATGAACAAAAGCTGTAAACCCTGAGAGCGGACAGAAAGTATATAATTTTTCGTTTCCAAAACGACCAGAGTTATCCAAATCGATTGAAAATTGTTGAAGTTATAATTTATGGGAACACGGGTACCCTGTCGGCCATCCACGTGTGTTTTTTGTTGGCCCCATAAGGGTTAAGATCTTCTGAATCGTGATTTCGACCTTCGGTATCGTATCGCTGCAGGAGGTTTGTTGGAAGGGATCAATGGTGCGAACGTTTAGAGGTAATCATACCATCTACCAGAGCTGCGAGAACACACGGGCTGGGAACAGCTTTCATAGTGATGGGCGATATAAGGGGCACACTCCGGAAGCACTGATGATGATAAGGATGCATTCTACGCACAGCTGGAACGTAAGTACAACAGCTACCCAAGCTACGACGTCAAAATCATCATAGGAGATTTGAACGCTCAGGTTGCCCAAGAGGAGGAGTTTAAACCGACTATTGGAAAGTGCGGCGCTAACCGGCTGACGAACGAAAACGGCCAACAACTAATTGATTTCGCCGCCTCCAAGAATATGGCCATTCGCAGCACCTACTTCCAACATAGCCTCCCGTATCGGTACACCTGGAGATCACCACTGCAGACAGAATCACAAATCGACCACGTTCTGATTGACGGACGGCACTTCTCCGACATTATCGACGTCAGGACATATCGTAGTGCTAACATTGACTCTGACCACTATCTGGTGATGGTTAAACTGCGTCCAAAACTATCCGTCGTCAACAATATCCGGTACGACCTAGAGCGACTGAAGAAACCTGACGTCCCAGATCATCTTCCGCGGTCTGAATGTATTCATGGGAAGTTATCAAGCCGGCTTCGATGACGGCCGCTCGACAACGGACCAGATATTTACTGTACCGCAAATTATTAAAGTTTTGGGGCCTCTTCCCCTATATGGACAAAGGGTGAACCAAATCTTCGCTCAGAATCAATTGTGTTTTACACCGATGGTTCAAAATTGAACAATCAAGTTGGAGCAGGCGTGACAGGCCCGGGGTTAAATATATCGATTTCCATGGGCGATTTCCAGGCTATTCTGAAATGCTCCTATTTATGCTTACGTCGAAATTATAGGCTTTAAAATATTTGCATAATGTCTAATAGTCAAGCAGCATTGAACGCCTTGAAATCAGCAACATGCACATCTAAACTTGTTTGAGAATTTGTTCAATTACTCTAAACCTTGTCCTGTCTTGTCTTGTCTTAGCACATGCACAGCCAGTATTGAAAAGCATCCTGGAAATGTCGGTTGTATTCCCGAGCATTTTCTTGTCTGCATTAATATTTGCAGCATATCATAAATATGACACAAGTATTTAAACGACCAGGCCCACCGTGCAATCACTCTAAACCTTGGCCTGTCGTTACAAAGTGAACCTCTATTGGGTTCCCGGTCATTGTGGCATTGAAGGCAACGAACAAGCAGATATGCTGGCAAAACTTGGATCATGTCGACAATTTATAGGTCAAGAATCTGCGTGTGCTCTTAGAATGGAACTCAAATCCTGGGAACATTCAAAAAGGACATTTGGAAAAACACCTTAATTGCGAGGCAGTCAAGACGTTTTATAAAACCCAACGTTATATTTAGTACTCGCAAAATTGTAGATCTTCCAAAAAAAGATCTAACTACTTAGGCAGGTATTTTAACAGGCCACTGTTCTAGTGTATATCACTTGAAGCTGTTAGGAAAAATTCAAGAAAATGTATTTCGCTACTGTAGCATACATGTTGAGGACTCGAAACATCTTTTACTTATGCCATTGTCCCGCAATTTTAAAAAAGGGATTACAGTTCTTCAACAGGGGCTGATAGAACCCTCTGAAGTTTGGAAAACAAATCCCAATACGGTAGTAAAAGTTCATCAGAACCATAATATCGAATTGAGACAACGTTGAAAGTCAAGGCGATGCGATTGCTGTACATAGCAAAAATGCGTCAACTTGACGAAGCTATATAAAATGGGGCATATTTCACAATAGATCTAACAAATGGTCGCAGTGATTAAAATACCCAACAAGGAAAAAACCTGCAAAGATGGTCCGCCAGGTACAAGACGGCGTGGAGCGCAGCGAGCGAGGTGGGCTGAACAGGTACAAAACGAGCGTGGGGCGCATTCGAGGATGGAGAGATGGTGCCTCGAAACGTGTATTGTGGCGTCAAATTGTTGATTCACTTTAGATGTAAGCTAAATAAGTGAATGAATCTACAGAAATTAATTTATATACTTTACTAGCTTTATGTACCCGGCCTTGCTCGGAATTGCCAGTTTGGTTTGCAGTTTTCTTTTACAATCGGAAAATGATAAAACCAATTGGTCAACAGGGTAATTGTGTTTACTTATTCATACTTTATCATTGGAATAAAAAGGCTTTTGGAAACATTGACTAATTTTGAAAAAGGGATCGGGTTTGAAAGGTCTTATTCCGGGCAAACGTTTATTTCTAAAGAAGGAAAAACATCCATCGATGCCATCCGGGCAACGCATATTTTCAAAGAAGGGATCACACCCACTATTGCCTTATTCCGGCAAATGCCTACTTTTAAGGAAGCAATAACATCCACCATTCAGAAGGAAACACATTAATCATTGCTTTTCACTGAGCATACCATTATTCCGATGAACAACAATTATCATTGTTTTATACCCAGCAAATGCTTGCTTTCTATGTAAGATTTTTCTGATGCTGTTCATAATTATCCCAAATGTCCTTCCTGTCGAATGACCTTAGGCCAAATAGTGTTATGTTAATGGCTAATGGTTAATGGAAATGTCGTATTCTGGGATATGTGTATCGGGAAGTATCGTTTTCGGGAAATATCATTTTCGTTAGTCATTTTTGGGGAAATGTTATTACCTGGAAAATGTTATTGTCGAGGATTTGCTATTTTTAAGGAATTCGGGCAATTTGTTTTCGGAGCATTGTACAATGTCAAAGAACCTCGGATGTACTAAATAAAGGATTTTTAAATTAAGTCGTTTTATAAACAATACCCAATCCCAATACCCCACCCCCCCCCTCCCATTCCAAAAGTCCCTTCCAGCCTCTCTATAATAGTTTCCTTTGGGTAGAGATTACGTGTTTACGTGTTTGGTTTGAATTGACCTATACGATAAAAAGGTATACTAAACTGTTCATTTAATGAATATACCCTCTCTCTCATTTAGCTATGGCACTCCTACCCAATCTGATATAGTCTTCCTTAGACAGATAATATGGGTTCCAAATTTGGTGGACACCGATAGATGGGTTCAAAAGTCATGCTTAATTGATCGATGACTTAACAATACCCCTCTCCCACGCCCCCCCTTTGACTGAAAATGAAAATGAAACTGAAAATGACTTAACCACATCCACTAAAATCGCTTCCTTATTGTTAGACAATATTTGAAACAAATTTGGTTGAAATCGGTCATGGGGCTCAGGATTTACATTGAGTTGATCGATTGCTAAACAATGCCCCTCCCCCCCCACCCCCCCCCCTTTGTAAAGAGCATCCCTAACCTCCTATCGTCGTCTACTTATGATAAAGAATTTCTGTTCCGAATTTGTTTGAAATCGGTCAAGGGGTTCAGAACTTACATTGAGTTGATCATTAACTAAGCAATACCCCTCCCCCCACACCCTCCCCCTCTTCCAAAGAGCATGCTCAACCACCCTATCGTCCCCTCTGTAAGATAAAGAACTTGTGTTCCAAATTTGGTTGAAATCGGCCAAGGGGTTCAGAATTTACACTGAGTTGATCGATAATTAAGCAATACACCTCCCCCCACACCCTCCCTCTTTTCCAAAGAGCATTCTTAACCCCCTATCGACCCCTCTGCAAGATAAAGAATTTGTGTTCCAAATTTGGTTGAAATCGGCCAAGAGGTTCATAATTTACACTGAGTTGATCGATAACTAAGCAATACCCTCCCCCACACCTTCCCCTCTTCCAAAGAGCATGCTTAACCCTCTATCTTCCCTCTGTAAGATAAAGAATGTGTGTTCCAAATTTGGTTGAAATCGGCCAAGGGGTTCAGAATTTACACTGAGTTGACTGATAACTAAGCAATACCCCTCCCCCCACACCCTCCCCCTTTTCCAAAGAGCATGCCTAACCCCCCTATCGTCGTCTCCTTAAGATAAAGAATGTGTGTTCCAAATTTGGTTAAAATCGGTAAATGGGTTCAGAAGTTATGCTGGAACATACATACAAACATACATACAAACATACAAACATTGAGTTTTATATATATATATATATATATATATATATATATATATATATATATATATATATATATATATATATATATATATATATATATATATATATATATATATATATATATATATATATATATATATATAGATATAGATAGATAGATATAGATAAGATAGATAGATAGATAGATTGCCTTAACTATTTCTAAAATTGTATAAAAATATTTCAAATTCTTCAAGCGTGACATCCAGGAGAGAAAATACATTCTGTAAAAATTGGCAACAAACAACGAATAAGGGGCTCTATGAAATGATTTAAAGAAAGCGCCAATTTATTGTTAGTTGTCGAAAAAATTTGTTAAGAAAATTATTTTGAGCTTCACTTCATTTTTCACTTCCACTTCCCACTTTTCACTTCTCAAATTTCTTACTTCCAACTTTTCACTTTTCACCATTTACTTTTCACTTTTAACTTTTCTCTTCTCACTTTTTATTTCTTATTTCTCACTTCTTACTTTTCGCTTCTCGCTTCTCATTTTTTACTTTTTATTTCTCAGTTCTCAAATTTCTCACTTCAAATGTTCACTTTTTACTTCTCAATTCTTACTTCTCGTTTCTCATTTCTCACTATTCACTTCCTATTTCCTATTATGAGGAGTGCGAAATGTCTAATTCCTCACTTTTCGCTGCACAGGTTATAATGCTTTCTTAAAAGTTTTCAAAAAGTAGTTCAAAATGAAGAACATATATGGAGAGGCTTAGCCCCCTAGACATCTAGGCTAGTTACGCCAATGAATACGCCTACGCCTACTTTGAGCGTGCTTACAACGGCACACTAGGAGTTAACTTTCGGAAATCAGTATGGCGAAAGGCATCTAAAGTTTAATATCTCGAAAATAAGAACCTTAATCGAAAACATATTTGGTAGGCGTAGTAGCGGACACTTTCTCACATAACTGATTCCAAATATTGTTTCGTGAAAAGTTCCTATTGGTGAGAAAACCCGCTTTAGATGTCTTTTGTCATACAAACGTCAGGTGGTTAACTCATGCTGGCTATTTTTACATATACGTTAGCGCCTGGATACGGCAGCGGCAGGTAGGAAACCAACCACTGTATGTGATTCATTTTATTGTTAGCTCAATTTGTAAATTTCTTATTTTAAATGCATAAATAAATTTAGAATTCAACCTTGCTGCTTATATAAAAAGTGAGTTTGAATTTTGAATTAATTCCCAACATACATAACAGATGGATAATTGAAAAAGTGGCAATGCGATAAATAAAGAAATAATAAAAAAAAAACAAAAAATCAAAGGACGAAAACAAAATTGTAAGGTTTTTCTTAATATGCTAAGAAGCAATCTTCAAAGCATTTATGAGCCGAATATGCACAGAACGGTAATATAGGTATCTAGTATCAAGCCACAAAAACCCTGAAGGTCGCAATGCAAATGAAGCAACACAATCCAGTAGACAGCATCTCGCCTTCTCCATTTAGATGATGAAGATTCACTATAAAAAAGAGTTGAAACCCAGCCGTGCACAACGGTGACGTCAGCTCGCACTACGGGGACGCGTATATCACGAAACATATGGTCCATTTTGGGGTGTACTTCACCTCTGAACAAAACTGATATTATTGAAACCTGTTTATAGCCGCGAACCGGACCGGCAACGGCACGCGGTTCCTTTCATTCATGTTTTGCCACACCGATCAACTAAATGCAATGATTTGCACAGTTGGTGAAACCAAGAGCAAAACTAGTCCATAATTTGGTCCTAATGTGATAAAAATGTTTTTATTTAACGGTTCTTCTTATCATATTGAAACATTATTCACTTTCTATCTTACGATCCCATTCGTATTAAAAGCTCATTTTCTGAAACGAGTATTACTAAAAAAATTGTATTTGAAAAAGAAAAAGAAAAAAATAAATAAAAATATATTCGTCGAAATTCCATTCTTTAGGTAAGCCGAACTCTGCGCTATTTCAGTGTTTCTACTTTTCTCTCGAATTTCCCATTGTGCGATGCTGGGGTTTGTTGCACAGTGCGAGACATACATAATTATTTTCGACTAGAACACCCGTCTGTCAATCCAAGTGAGCCCTGGCGGCGAGTCCCCACCACTACCGCGTGCCGCCAGCTAAGATTTTACGCGCGCTAGACTGCGACGCACATGGCGCGATTGGCACCAGCGTCAATATAAAGCCCACCTGGGGATCCGTTTTTGGCCGTTTAACGAACGTGTGTCCGAATCGTGCAGTTCAGTTCTCTCTTGGTGCAGTGTTCTCAAAGAGAAGGAATATGAAGGGATTCTTGGTGGTGGCTGTTGCCTGTCTAGTGACTGTAGTCAGTGGATTCCCGGATGGGGCTCCAGCCGATACCTGCGTGAAAACTCGGTTCAATCAGCCGAATCATGGCGCCGCTCGGAGTCAGGATTTAAAGACGAGTCCTTTCCGCGTGGTGGCCAGTGGAAACACATTTTCGCCGGGTAGCCAGATTCAGGTGGATGTTGCCGGTCAAGATGTGTTCCGAGGGTTCTTCCTGCAGGCTCGGGATGCCCAAACCAACGAATGGGTCGGCGAGTGGGTGGAGTCAGCGAATACCAAAACCATCCCGGAATGCTCGGCCGTGACACACGCCGACAACAAGGACAAAGAGCGTGCCACTTTTGTCTGGACGGCACCGAAGGATCGTCAGGGGCAGGTGTATTTCACGTAAGTGTGGACCTATACCGTGGTTACAAGAGGGAAACAGGCCTTTCACTTTCGCGGGGGTCACCGCAGTGTCAAACGTATAATTTAGTGTCATTTTCATCTTGGTAAAACCTGAAATGTTGCGTGCAAGAGTGTCTCTAACGCTGTGCACACCCTTTTATCACCCAACGGCGCGTGTGGATCGATGGTGTGGTGTAAGTCGTCGCGATTTCTAGAATGTTTATCTCCCTCGCGGTCTGTGGTGAAACCGGTCTGCATGTCTTCAAGTGCAACAGCCTTTCCGCCGAGGTTGAGTGCAATGCGTGTGGGTACCCTCCACTGACCCGCTGGACCTCCAATGGGTGACGGCCGTCTGGATACTTGAGATCATGAATAATAGCTCGCGTCGTGATTTAGCAACTAACATATTCTTATGGTGCCCATTTATAGGAATGGAGTAGAAGAAACAGTTTAAAATTGGAAAAATGCTTATCTCTTTAAATACATTTCTTGAGCACACTTAACAAGTCTACCTGAGTATTGTTATATATTATTTAATTTTTTATACATGTATTTATATTCTACGAAATTTGGAAATCCAATATTTCGGTGACTTTGATCGCTTATCAAGTTAAATGAAAATAATAGTTTATTTATAGAAGCTGTTTACAGAAAATGGTCGATAAAGACAGCTATCTTTAGTATAGTTTTCTTTGTGGTGGCGCATTTTCCGCCAAACTAAAGGAAGGTTGTTCGCATATAATTTCGATAATTAAAGGCGCTTGTATCGAATTCATAGCAATTATAACAAATCGTTGATGAATGGTTCGTTAACGATCGCCAACTATTGCGTCTGTGCTTGACATTCATGCTTTGATTTTCTTTTTCGTTTCGTCTCTCTTTGCAGTGCTACGCTGGTGAAGAACTACGGCACCTTCTGGGCAAATCAAGTTGCCGATGTTCCTACGGCGCGGCACCTTGGTTGAGCAGCATAATGTGATGGGCCTCATGCTTATAATGGTAGATGCACTTCTATCCACCGATGATCGTTGTTGAGGCTAGACCTTTTAGATGTATATTTCCGTTGGTTTGTAAATAAATTTTTGCCAAAAAGAAACAATAATCGTCTAAATTGATTATCATTGTTCACAAATGGTTGTCAGAGTGATTGATAGAACGAAATACGTCATTTACTGTTTAGTAAAATGATCTGGAAGAGACTTCAGTGACATTTTGTTTAGTATGAAACTAGTTTTGTGCTTCGCCAACGAGTTATTTGCATCGGCACGTCGCTGTTTAAAATATGTTACGTCGCTCAACTATAATTTATAAAGCTGTTTCAAATTTGTCTCAGATTTTTTTAAATTATTTGTCAAAGAAGCTTGCAACCCTAGGCTGGCTCACCTATGGATGTCTCAGCTTCGGATGATGTAACAATTTTATGCATCTGTAACATTCGTTTGTGTAAATTGAATTTTCCTGATTTAGAGAATTTTTCTATAGCAATTGAGAAGAATTTTGATGAAAAATTCAGAAGAACGCAAAAAAAATACGCCACGCTGATTCACGCCGGCTAAAAAAGACTTCAGCGTAACACCGAAAACGCTGCTACCGATGATTTTTCGAATCGGTGGACAATGAACATCTCTAGTTCTTAGTAAATCGTCTGTTCCTCTAATCTTAAACATTTCTCTTGTGCAACAAGACACATTTTTATAGATTTTAGCAAATGGTAGGGTCATCTGTCAGGGTAGCCCAATCTAAACCAATGTTATGAAAGCTAACCCTGGAAAAATACCCATTCATGGGCAGCAAGCAAATCGCTTCTTCCTCCATTCATTAATAATCGAGAAGCATCCTCGGCTGTTTCGCAAAATATTCAATGCAGTACTGCTATTTTCCACATCATTACTTTTCCAAGCGTCGTCACTAAGATGAGGAAACGAAGTAGAACGGTATGCGGACGGTTCACAGTTAAAGCAGCATGTAGGTACAAGAGGATCTCAAGAGAGTCATAAAAAATTGCTCCATGTCGGTGGCGCCACCACTGGTAGCCGTGTCATCATCCGACTGGCTGACATATATTTCACATTACTTCTACTACTACTACGGTTTATTTTTTTTTATTTTCTCATAATAATTGTAACGCATTTTTCATCAAGTGGAACTATCTTTATTGTTTTTCTAGTATACTAAGGGTCCACTCTTGGGAAAAAAAATCAGTTTAACACTTACCGGGGCCGAGACTCTTTATGATTTTTCCAAACTATATTATTATTATCAACAGTTAGTAAAGGGAAAGGGACATAGATCTAGATACTCGTGTTGATTCAAGATAAGATTGCGTAATTGCAGGAAGGGCGGGGTTAGGATATTTCATCTGCTCATCCGGGTAAAGCTGCATGGTACATAGAACAATAAAATAGAGACAAGAAGAATGGAATTGAGAAAAAAATAGAAATATTAGACTTTAATGTCAGACGAGCAAAGAAAGATATTTTTTTAATAGAGGGATGAAGGCAAACAGACACCTAAAATTATCACTCAGGGAGTGGGGTTGACGGAACGCCGGACCCTCTAAACCCACCCAAGCAATAGAAGGTTACTTGAGTTACCCTCTCTACTAATACTCTGGTTCCCCCAGATACTACCTCCCAGCCAGTACTGATAGTTTTCGTGACTGTCATGTGAAAGCAAAAACAGTTGCATTTTCATTTTCAAGAGACCAAATGAAAATGTAGCCGTCTCCCGGTCACCTGTCACATTACATGCAGTCATGATGGGAATGTAGCTTTGTTTTGAAATCTAAATTTCTAAATGGTTTTAATAGATCTGTGCAAATAAGGATGACTAGTCGATAAAATGATTGTCTTGTTTTTGATTTTCGACTTAGAAGTAACAACGGCCGAAAGCTTTTTCGTAGTTAATGAATACCAAGTAATGTGACTCCTAGAATTCGTTAACTTGTTCCAGAATGATACGGAGCGTAATAATATGGTCTACACAGGATCTTCCGGCACGAAATCCGGCCTGCTGCCGCCGAAGAGTCGCATCGATCTTCTCCTGAATCCGGGCTAGGATAACTTTGCATAGAACTTTGAGAACGGTACACAGCAACATAATGCCTCGCCAGTTATCGCATACAGTCAGGTCACCCGTTTTGGGCACCTTCACTAAGATACCTTGCATCCAGTCGACCGGGAAAGTTGCGGTGTCCCAGATATTACGAAATAAATGATGCAGTAGTGGAGTGGATGTCATGGGGTCAGCTTTAACCATATCGGCTGATATGCGATCGACCCTGGGGCTTTATTCCATTTCATGCTTCGGATGGCTGTTTGAATCTCTAGCAGCGATAGAGCTTCAGTATTGACGCGTGTTATACGTCGGATCCTAGGCAGATCATGCCGAGGTGGTGGTGGCCTGACTTGCTAACGCTGACAATAATGTTAGTCGGGAAATACGAAGGCGCAGGACTTACAAACACTCGGAGTATTCGAGAGACGGATGCTTAGGATCATCTTTAGCGGTGTGCAAGAAGACGGTGTGTGGCGGCGAAGTTTGAACCACGAGCTCGCCCTGCTTTACGGCGAACCCAGTATCCAGAAGGTGTCTTAAGTCGGAAGGGTTGATTTTTGCACACCAACGCTAAGTTTTTCATCGGCCCACACCGACAGTATCACCAACATCATCATCTATCGTGCGCCTCCACCAACACAGACGTTGCTCTCTCGGCACAGCGCCACCGGTGAGTGTCCATTCGTGTGTGCTGTCAGAATCGTTAGCCGGCGACACATTCAATTAAAGGCTCCCCCAAACCTAAGCGATTTCATCGCCGCGACGGCGACAACTAGTCGCCGCGATTCTATCGTTGGGTCGCTGCAGGCAATACTCTATTTACGCTTCCACACCAACGGCGACAGAATCGCTGTCGCCAAGCGATAGAATCGCGTCGTGACTGTCGTGTCGTGTGTGTTTGGGGGAACCTTAAGGGCCGATGGCTACGTAGCGTGTTTTCAAGCTGCGTACACGCCGCGTCCACACAAGGTACCCAAGGTATCAAATACAATCGTGCATACACTCAAAACGGTATAAATTTCCTTGCTTGGCTTATTTTGCTCTCTCATAATGTGTGTGTGATAGATAAATAAAAAACCCAGATTAATCCACCAAGCGGTGATGATGCCTTTCTCGCTCATTATAAAATGTGTCGAGAAAAAATCTTTAGAGAGGTCGAATATAACAAATACCGCCATCGGGGGTGACAATGGGTCTGGGGGTGAGAATGGGTCATCGCTCTCACCGGCAGCCTGGAGGTCGTAGAGCAAAATCGTTCAAAAAGGTCTCTTAAAGGGTGAAATCAGGAGTGATTCAGTTTCATTCTAAATTTTCGACCACTATTCTAGTTTGCATCTGGAGCAAAATAGAACAAACTCGCTGGTTTCCCCAGCAGTGTTCTATTCATGTTTTTCAAATTTTCAATTAATTGAAATCATTATGTTACTGCCAAAAAAGGCGCAGGAATTGCAAAGTGGATTGATCCGTAGATAAAATGACGCATCCATACACAAAAACAAATGAAAAATATTTGAATCTCGTGATTCAATCGTGGTTCAAATCTGCCTAAAATAGAACGGAGCGTTATACCAGTTTTATTTTTTTGACAGCTGAGTGGTATAAAAACTGAATCTAGAACAGCTGCTGGGAAAATTAATGTTTCAGATTCATATTCAAACTGACAGCCCCTATCGATTTGAATCACTGTTGATTAGACTGGCCCAGGAAACAAAAAGTTGTCTAATTCCACGGGGCACCCCCCAGGATTGTGTCTTTGGGTGGGAAAATCAATTTCTGAAAATTTCAGCTCAATCGCTTGTTGCATAAGCTGGCGCATTTGATTTGAAGTTTGTATGGAGATTTCAGCCAAAATGTATAGGAAAATACACCTCCATCACTCATTCGATCTGGAAATTGGTTCTGATTGCTCGATTGACCTCAGAATTGCAAAAACGGCAGTTGGTATGCTACAGAACAATTTCACAGAACATTGTATGATGATTAAATGAATCTTTATATAGGTTTCGGCTGATGCGATTCGATCAAAAACCCCAAAAATACACAAATCAGCTCCTAATAAATCAGCCGAAAATTACATAAAAGTTCATTTAATCATCATGCAATGTTATGTCAAATTGTTCTGTAGCATACCAACTGCCGTTTTTGCAATTCTGAGGTCAATCGAGCAATCAGAACCAATTTCCAGATCGAATGAGTGACGGAGGTGTATTTTCCTATACATTTTGGCTGAAATCTCCATACAAACTTCAAATCAAATGCGCCAGCTTATGCAACAAGCGATTGAGCTGAAATTTTCAGAGATTGATTTTCTCACCCAAAGACACAATTTTGGGGGGTGCCCCGTGGAATTCGACAACATTTTTTTCTCCCCATAGTAATCTGGGCCAGTCTACTGTTGATTTTACTCTTATATTTTAGTCTTCTTGCCCTCAGATACATTCAATCCATTCTACAAACATTATAAGTAGTTGAAACAGTGACCCTTTCTCACCCCCATTTGACCCATTGTCACACCCGACGACGGTATAAACCAATTAATGGTTTTTGACTGTCATATAGACTTCCAAAAATATGTCAAAATTGGATAGTGAAGAAATCATATCAAAACTTTCATAAAATCAGGTGTAAACAAAATCAGGGGCAGTTAAAATTTTAACATGCTAAAAATCGAGTCATCACTGTATCTTGTTCATATTCGTTCATGGAATGATGTTATGCAAAGAATTGAAAATAATTTTATTTGAAGTAAAATTGTAAACAAATAATCAATCAGAAGCCTGAATGCGTCCATTTTTGATAGAATAAATAAAAAAATAGTGAACTAGGTATTTAAATTATACACATGATCTAAAATGTGAAAAAATACGGTATCTTCGAAATATTGAAAATGTAGCTAAAACTATTAGGTTTGAAATTTGGAATTTTTGGAATTCAAATTAAACATGAGTTATGAAAAATATTAATCGAAAGATTTAAGTTTATTTAACGCAATTGGAAACGCTTATTTCTAAATACCAACATTAAAGTTGCTCCGCTTCTCCTTTATGGAATACTAGTCGACCCGGCAGACGTTGTCCTGTCTGTGTTTGTCGATGAAACTTGATATTCGATTGAGACTTCACTAGTTACGAATTCACATTTGTATTATTCATGAAAAAAAACCTGGCTGCAGAATAAAAATGCTTTCGACTACGCGGCTTTGCTTACTCAGATTCATAGTCTGATGTCTAATAGGAAATAATGAAACCAGATTCGGCGTTCTATACAACTTGTTGTGAGTAAAGAAGTTAATACTAAGTGTAAGAGGATTTTTTCAATGATTTTTACGAATAAAAAATTAGTCTCCGGGCCTCTTATAAAAAGTTCTTTTTTTTGTAAACTTTTTTCAATGCAAACAATCGGACAGGATTCCCCGCCGAAGACAATTTGTTGCGAGCCAATCGGTTTAAGGTCACAAAGTGCAAAGTGCAAAGTGCTCGCGTTTTCGGGGGCACACCACTCGATACGGAAGCAACGCACAACTGTCATTTTTGTTGAGTTAGAAAGAATAAAAATGAACGTTGTGCGTTGCTTCCGTATCGAGTGGTGTGCCCCCGAGAACGCGAGCACTTTGAAACTTGGATTCCGTCAGGAGTGACCTTAAGGAGGAGTGCCAAAAAAGTGAGCTAGATTTTGTCACTCGTCTTCATGCAAAAAAATGTATTTTGGCCATAACTTCTGATCCCATAGTCCGTTCCGGCCAATTTTCAATAGGCAACAATAGAACAGGATTCCACACCGAATGCCACTTGTTGCGAGCAAAGCGGTTAAAGGTAAACAATGTTTTTAAAATGAGTTAAACTGTTCCCCTCGTTTTTATCCAAAGAAAATGCATTTTGACCATAACTTCTCAGTCCATAGTCTGATTCGGCCAATTTTAAATAGAAAACAATGGGACAGGATTCTGCGTCGAATGCAATTTGTTGCAAGCAATTTGGTTATGGATAAGTGCCTGAAAAATGGGCTAGACTCTTCCACTCGTTGTTGTCTAAAAAACAGTATTTTGACCATAACTTTAGCCCATAGTCCGATCCAGCCCATTTTAAATATAGGAAATAATGGGACAGGATTCTGCGTCGAATGCAACTTGTTGCGAGCAAGGCTAGACTTTTTGCGCACATTCACACACATACACACGGACACACATACACACACACACACACACACATACATCAGGGCAGCAGGGACTTTGTCCAAGGGCTTGACGACCCCTCCCCATGGCCACTGCGAGGTAGGGGGCCTGTCTAGGATGTGGTGGGGTTTGACAGTGGGCTCTGTTGAACCTCTATAAAAAGCTGCATGTGTCTGCAAGCAGGCCCTATCACAGCGACCGTGCGCCGCTCAAAGCACACAAGCCCAACAGGAGTGCCAACCGGCACATCAGGATTCATACCAGTAAGATTCTGATTATGGTATACTGGTCACGGCAATCGACATTGGACGATTCTCGGTTTTTGGATAGGATTAGGCGTATATGGGCTGACAGTCGAGCTATTCTGTTTCCTGAGTAAAAAAGAGTGACATATTTTTGAAACGGCAGTCAGGCTAATGGTTCGACTGCCTCCGTTTCGGTAAACAACCTGGCAGGCCTCCGGTAACGCTCAACACCTGTCACCTATACTGGTGGGTAGTAGGTTCAGATGTAACATTCCTGATCTACGTCGATCCGGCTCTGAACACGGTGCTATAAGGCACCGGAGTCAACCCTTGCATGGACCTCACTGTTTACAAAGGCACCCATGGGATCACAAAAGGCGGCTATCTACAACAGGTAGAGATAACCGCCCGGAGGGTGACCCTTTTAACATGGAAACGAATACAAAAATCAACGAAGGAGCAGGCGGAGCGATTGTTTTCGCAAAAAGTGGGAAGCTGCAGCGATCTCCAGTGATGGCGCAGGCAGCAGTAGCAAGTACCAGCAGTTTGGCCAAGACTTCTGAGAACCAGGCAGGCCAACAGGAGCTAGGATCCGAGAATAGGGTGTCCACACAAAAATCGGCAAGTAGTGTTATTCAGGAGGAACTACAACTTGGGAGGTCCAACCTGATGGAGGTGCGGAAGCGAGTCAACGAGCTTTATGACTTCGTGAAGGACAAACACAATGTCCACACTAAGATAAAGGTTCTAGTGACGAGCATCAAATCCGCCGTTAAAGCTGCCGAGCACGAACAGAACGCGCTCAAAAGAAGAGCTGAAGCAGCTGAAAAAACGCTGAGAGAGGGAGCGGAGCATACAGCAGACACCAATGAGCATCCAAAATACTCGCACGGAGAAGCGAAGCAGGGACTCGCCAGGAGAGCAGGAAGTCCCGAAGAAGCAGCGGAACGTGCACGATTGTGCTAGCGTACTAAAGGATGGCGCCAAGAACGGTGAATGGCAAACCGTAGAAAGCCAGCGAGAGAATAGGAAGAAGCAGAAGGTGACTGTGGAAAAGAAGAAGGAACAGAAGAAGAAAGAAAAACGTCGATCTCCTCAGGAGAGGGTCAAGGGCGACGCCCTGATCATCAAAGCGAGTGACAGGACGACGTATGCAGCAATCCTAAGGAAAGTGAGAGAAAACCCGGATCTCGAGGACTTGGGAGAGAAAGTAGTGAGGACTAGGCGCACCCAGAAGGGGGAGTTGCTGTTCGAGCTGAAGAAAGATCCAACAATCAAAAGCTCGGCCTTCCGAGAGCTTTTTGCCAATTCCTTGGGCAGTGAAGCAAACGTAAGAGCTCTTACACAGGAGGCAGTAGTCGAGTGCAGAGACCTGGACGAGATTACGTCGGAAGACGAACTGAGGGAGACTCTTGTCTCACAATGTATGCTGAGTGAGGTGCAGATGACGATCCGGCTGAGGAAAGCGTACGGTGGTACACAAGTAGCAGCGATACGATTACCAGCAGTTGCTGCCAACAAAATGGTGGAGGTGGGCAAGGTGAAAGTCGGATGGTCGGTGTGCCCGTTGAGACTCATCCGCGGGTCACCAAAGAGATGGAGAGATGCTTCAAATGCATGGCGTTTGGACACCAGGCGCGAAACTGCAAAGGTCCGGATAGATCCGGTCTATGTAGAAAATGTGGCGAGGAAGGACACGTTGCTAGGGACTGTACGAAGCAACCGAGATGCCTGCTCTGCAAACCGGAGGATGGAAACGACCATACGACGGGTGGCTTCCAATGCCCTGCATACAAGAAGGCGATGGCGGGCCGAGATTAATGGAGATCATCCAGTTGAATCTCAATCATTGCGACACCGCACAGCAACTGTTGTGGCAGTCGACAACAGAAGCAATGTGTGACGTGGCAATTATTGCTGAGCCGTACCGGATCCCTTCTGACAACGGCAACTGGGTGGCGGATGCTACGTGGATTGCGGCTATCCAAGTGATGGGCAGATTCCCTATCCAAGAGGTGGTAGACAGCTCTAACGAAGGTTTTGTTGTCGCCAAAATCATCGGGATCTTCGTGTATAGCTGCTACGCACCCCTACGGAGGACTTTAGAGCAGTATAACCGGATGCTGGATGCACTCACGGAGAAGCTGATCGGCCTTAAACCCGTAATCATCGGAGGCGACTTCAATGCTTGGGCAGTGGATTGGGGAAGCAGGCTGACCAACGCCAGAGGTTACACTTTGCTGGAAACGCTTGCAAAGCTGGAAGTCAGACTGTGCAACGAAGGTACCGTTAGTACATTTCGCAGAGACAGCAGGGAGTCCATCATTGACGTGACGTTTTGCAGCGCGCTGGTGAGAAACATGAACTGGAGAGTTTGTGAGGACTACACTCATAGTGATCACCAAGCTATCCGGTATAGTGTTGGAACACGGCTACCGACGACGCGGAGAGGGATAAGGACTACCGGGCGAAGATGGAGATGGGGCCCTCCTTAGTCGTGCGGTAAGATGCGCGGCTACAAAGCAAGACCATGCTGAGGGTGGCTGGGTTCGATTCCCGGTGCCGGTCTAGGCAATTTTCGGTTTGGAAATTGCCTCGACTTCCCTGGGCATAAAAGTATCATCGTGCTAGCCTCATGATATACGAATGCAAAAATGGTAACTTGGCTTTGAAACCTCGCAGTTAATAACTGTGGAAGTGCTTAATGAACACTAAGCTGCGAGGCGGCTCTGTCCCAGTGTGGGGATGTAATGCCAATAAGAAGAAGGGCGAAGATGGAACACGAAGGACTTTGACAAGGAGCTTTTCATCAAAGCACTTCGAGCTGACAGCGGCGCAACAAATCTGGAAGCAGATGAATTGACGGAAATGTTAGCGAGGGCTTGCGATGGGTCGATGCTAAGGAAACTGGAGCCATTGGACAGCCGACGCCCAAATTACTGGTGGAACGAATCTCTTGCCAATCTTCGTGCTGCCTGTCTCAGGGCCAGTAGACGTTTTCAGAGGGCAAGGTCTGAAACGGTAAGAGAAGAGCGTAAGATAGTTTTCCGGGAAGCTAGAGCGGCTTTCAAACGGGAGATCAAAGTCAGCAAGTCCAACTGCTTCAAGCAGTTGTGCCAAGAAGCTGACGCTGATCCTTGGGGCAATGCTTATCGGGTGGCAATAACGAAAATCAAGCTTCAAGCAAATCAAGCTTCTGGAAAGGATTATCCTTAATAGGCTGACGCAGTTCACGGAGGGCGAGATCGGCTTGTCGGAGAAGCAGTTTGGATTCCGAAAAGGCAGATCGACGGTGGATGCAATTAAGGCGGTCGTTGAAGTTGCAGAGAAAGCATCCAGAAAAAGAGGTGCGGCAATCGGTTCTGCATCGTAGTAACAATTGACGTCAAAAACGCATTTAACAGTGCCAGCTGGGAGGCCATTGCCGTAGCGCTGCATGGAATGCGGGTTCCTGGCTATTTGTGTAGAATCCTTAAGAGCTACTTTGAAAACCGGATTCTGGTCTACGATACGAACTCGGGGCAGAAGTCGATTAGGGTTACGGCGGGTGTTCCGCAAGGCTCCATACTTGGCCCAATGCTGTGGAACGTTATGTACAACGGAGTGCTAAAGCTGAAGTTGCCCAAAGGCGTGCAGATCTTCGGATTCGCGGATGATGTCGCTCGAACGATAACCGGAGAGTCGCTGGAAGAGTAGACATGCTGCTGACGGAGACGACCGACGCAGTTGAAAACTGGATGAATGGGGTCAAGCTGCAGCTTGCTCACCACAAAACAGAAGTGATGCTGGTCAGCAACTGCCGAATCATACAGCGAATGCAGATTATCGTCGGAGAGCACGACATACCGTCCGTGCGGGCTTTGAGACATCTAGGAGTGATGATCGACGACCGTTTGAATTTCAACACCCATGTCGTATATTCCTGCGAGAAGGCGGCTAAGATGGTCAGTGCGCTTGCTAGGATCATGCCGAACGTAGGCGGACCGAGAGGCAACTGTAGGCGTCTTCTGGCGACCGTATCATCCTCAATACTTATGTACGGCGTTCCAGCCTGGGGAGCTGCGCTCAAGACGAAACGTAATCGCAGGAAGTTGAATAGCGTGTTTCGTCTAATGGCCATTCGAGTGGCGAGTGCGTACCGAACCATTTCGTCACAGGCAGTTTGCGTTATCGCAGGCATGATTCCAATCTGCATAACCTTAGCAGAGGATATCGAGTGCTACCAACGGAGAGGTACCAGAAATGTGAGGGAGACGATGAGACTGGACTCTAAGGTGAAGTGGCAGCAGGAGTGGGACAATGCAGACAGTGGAAGGTGGACCCACCGGCTCATTCCCAATGTGTCGACGTGGGTGAACAGGGAGCATGGAGAGGTGAACTTTCACCTCACTCAGTTCCTATCCGGACACGGTTGTTTCCGCCAATATCTGCACCGATGTGGCCATGGGTCATCGCCATTCTGCCCGGCGAGTATCAACGTAGAGGAGACTCCAGAGCACGTGTTATTCGATTGTCCGAGATTTGCGGAAGCTCGTAGAGGAATGCCTGCCCTAAGCGTGGACAACATCGCAGAGCGAATGTGTCACGATGAAGATACGTGGAATGCGGTAAGCAGAGTCGTGAGGCAAATAGTGTCAGAGCTGCAGCGTAGATGGAGAAGGGACCAGCAAATAAGCGTCGGCTCGGAGGAAAATCCAGCTTGGTGAGCAGTGTTTGGCCTCGGGTCGTCGGGGCGCCGGTGAACCGGAAGTCTTCTGCCAACCGGAATCGTCGAACCGACTTCGGCACTCGATCAGTCAACCTGCTGAAGAAAGAAGAAAGAAGAAGGAAGTGCTTCGGGTATGTAGGGCACCGCCAGTGCGGACGTTATCCACCACCGGAACTGTCGGACTACCTCTGCAACCCGAAGACGAAGTCGGCGGAATGCGCGAAAGCGTCCCCTGCGATAGCCGCCGGTAGTCGGGGCACCATCAGTGCGGAAGTTTCCTTCACCGGAACTGGTGGACCACCCTCGACACCGGGGGAAGTCAGGAGGATTCGAGTGAGGAAGTTTGCGGCACGACCGCCGAGGGATCGAGACAACGTAGCAGTGCATCTCAGCAAGCCAGTCGACGAATTAGCCTAAGATAGGGGCCGGAATTTTAGAAGAAGTGCATGAGCACAGCCCCCCCCACACCCCGAAGTAGTCGCAGCATCCCGTGGTCCCGGGGGATCGAGGCAAGGAGGATAAGGGACCCGGTTTATCCGGGAGGCACATTTTTAGCAGGTCGGGAGGAGCCCATCCCTGTTCGCCTTCGAGCATAGTGTGGATGCTCGAGGTGGGGGCCATCCAGAAACCACGTGGTCATATTTTTGAAGATTTTTACCCCCCCCTCCCCCCATGTGGTCTATCGTGGTCATTTGGCAGGACCCCCCCCCTCCCCCCCCCTTTGACCACGTGGTTTTTTTTTCAAGTACAAAAATAAAAAAAATAACCCTACGTAACTAAAACATATGGTTAATCCGATCAATTTTGAAGATGGACAATTTCAAATGATTCAAAATCAAACTAAAACCCAGCATGGAATTTATAAATTTTTATTATTTCGAAGATTTTTATGATGTTATCATGTTGTAATGTGTATCAGGTATTAGGTTATCTAGAACTCGCATACCTTCGATGCATCAGGAGGATACAAAAAAATGCGGACTCGCGAATGTGTTATAAAAATTTCGAGAAAAATTTGTAATGGTTTAGAAATTTTCCAAAATATCCCTATATTTTTTAATTTCTTTATTGGTGATTTTTTTAAATACATAATTGCAATTTTTGCTTTTACAAGTGCTAATTTATTATTGTTTTGTAGAAAATTTTCAACTGTTTATGGAAATTTTGCATTATTTGCAGTAATTCTATATTTATTTAATACTCATACTCTGATTTCTTTATTGGCAATTTCCAATTCTATTATGGAAAATTTCTATTTTTTCTCTAATAAATAATCTAGAGCTGGCTCATCTCTCAAAATTTCTAAATCTTCATTGAAATTTTATTTTGATATTGACTCGTGGAATCCAATGATGCCATACTAAACATATTTTCTCGGTCACTCTGATGTCTTTCGAATAATTTCCCAAGGAACTTCTATACCATATCTCGAATATGCTTCAGTCAATGGTCCTTTCATAAGCGACTCATAGAAGAATGAATGTATTATAGATCAATTATCATTTTGGAGTTCGGATCATTCGATTTATCCAATTAACCAAATTATGAATGATGTATGATATAATATCCCATTAGGTCCATTGGGTTGATATGACAATTGTTATTTGTACAAGCTACTACAGACTTTTTAGTTAAAAAAAATATGTTGAGCTTTTTAATGGAATGTCTTTACTTGTCATAAGACGAGTTTGTACCTTCCCATTTCCACTTGATTGTACCTTGACAGATACGTATTTCGACCTCAACAGTAAGGTCTTCTTCAGTGTTTCGTACTTGACTCGACTTAGGTTATACAAAACTTTTAGGTTTCAAAAAACGTCCTGGAAGTCGTAATGTTTGAACTACTTAATCATTCAAGTCCGTGAACCCAGTGCTTCTAAGGCCCTACAAAAAAGGCATAGTCATTGTGCAGCTTGATGTTGACTCAAGATAATTTTGGGTACCTTGTCTCTTAGATCTCATGTTAATGGAAATTAGAATCATATGCTTATTTCATCGGATTGGGTACATACCGATGATGAGGACATTACAAATGTCATGATTGATCACCCGAGAAGTCGTGGGCTGAACTTGAGAGCAATCACTGGCTTAACGTTCAGGATGACCCATCTTATGTGAGTGTTCAGAATGATTCAAACATTTCAACTTCATTTGCATGCTCTTAGAATCGAAATCTTCCCAAAGTTTTGGATAACTGAGTTTTCAGGGACAGTCAAATTTGAGCTCCCATATTTTTTTCTGTAAAACCAATATCTAGATGAACAATTTTACTGAAGAAAATGGTGGTCTAGCTCTCTTTTGTGATTTAAAAGACACTCTAAAACGCTGGACATATATGACCCATCCGTCCTGAAAGGGTTGAGATTTGTTTTGGAATTCAATTTCAATCGTTATTATAACACTATTTATTACCCTAGATTGTTTTAGGAATTGGAGTGTTTTTTTCTGGAACACTGCCACTTTTTCATATCGACGGACTCTTCTTAGTTCTAAGACCCTTTTATGAATTTAAAAGCATTTTATTTAGAATTTCATGTTGATTTTTTAAATGCAAACTTCTCTATGTCATAACCTTTTCATACGCACTACTAGAATTTTGTGCATTATTGATCGAAAATTTAAAAATGCACCTAAATGTTCTAATTAGGTGCATTATTAAATTTTCGATCAATTAGCCTTCAATATCATAAGAACTAGGCTTCTTGATCCTAAATAATTGCCTACATTTATTGCTTGGATGAATTTTAAATTCCAAGATCTTCCTGATTTTCAAGAATAATTATTCTGGAGTTGCAAGGAAACCCTTCAGAATAGTTAGATGAAATTCTTCGAGTCTCCACGAAAAATCTTCGGTATTTCAACGACTTTTTTTTCGAAATTCTGTGGAAGAGTTCCTAATAAAGGTTCGGTAGAAATTTTGAAGAACTAGAAGAATCCGTATAAGGATCCTAAATGCATATTTACGATGAAAATTCCAATAAACATCAAATTCCGAAGAACTTCCGGTATAAATTAGAAAAAAAATCCTTTTTTTTACAGAATCTCTAAAGATTTTTTTTCAAAATCCTGGGCAAATTTAATGAATCTTCAAAGGAAATTCTTCCAAATTTCCAATGGAAATTTTTTTCGTTTTTCAAAATCTTAGAAATTTTCAGCAGTTTTTTTAATTTCCAAAAGAAATTATTTGGAGTATACCAAAATATTTCCGATGGAAATTCCTAAGATTTTCCAGTAGAAAATCGAAAAAAAAGTTCATCTAAAACACCAATAATTAATTTCCCGAGGATATTTCGATGTTTTTACAAGTGGAAATAACGAAAAAAATTGCACTTTTGTAGTACTTGTGAAGGTTGTACTTTAGAAGCAATTCCAATAGGAATTCCTTAGAAAATTAAATCAAAATTTTAAAGATTTTCTGATGTGAAAATTCCTTAAGATTTTTAAATCATTTCTTGTGCTTCTTTGCATGGTAAAGATTTAAAGCAATGTTTAGCTGAACCTACAAAGAAATCAAAATGACTTTCCGAAGAAAAATGAATTTCCCATGAAATTTTGGAAGAATTTATGGTGCAAATTAAAAAAACATGAACCTTGAGAATTCTAAAGATTTATTCTTTGAAAATCCAAAGTATTTTTTGAAGATAATCCATAGACTCTTCCGTTGAAATTCTAAATAATGTCTCGAATAAAAAAATACTTGGAAAATTAAAAAAAAAATGTGATAGAATTCACAAAGAGCGTAAAAAATGTCTTTTCAAAATTCCAAATTTGAAAACAAAAATCCAAAAACAAAAAATCAACGGTAATATCAAAGTGTTTCATGTGGCATTGGCTATTTAATTTCTCATGAAAATTCAGAAGATTTTTTCTTGAAAAATTTAGAAGTCTTCTTCTTCTTCTATGGCTCCATATTCCAACTGGAAGTTGGTCTGCTTTTCAACTTAGTTTATTCTATTAGCATTTCCTCAGTTATAAATTGAAAGTTTTAAATGCCAGCAATTGTACGATTATATATCTTGTGTAGCAAGTACGAAGGATACATTATACCTAGGGTGTCGACAATGTTTGAAACCCGAAAACATCCTAGACAGGAACGAGAATCGAACTCGTCATCTCCGGATTGGCAATCCTACGCCTTTGCTCGTAAGGCTAACTGGAGACTGAACATTTTGAAGTGCACTCCCTAAAATGTCCGAAAAACTTATTTTGAAAATGAAATAGAATTTCTGGTGAAGATTCGGAAGAACTTGTCGAAGAAATTCATTAGAATGTAAAAAAAATATGAAAATATAAACATTTTTTTCCACCGAAAATTATATGTATTTCCCACGAGACTGTTTTGAATTTTCAGACAGAATTCACATGGAATTTTTTTTCGGCATTTACACTGTAGATGTTTTGTTTTTTTTTCCAATTTTTGACCAATTTATAGCTAAATTTACAAGCAAAATTTTCCAGAGAGAATTGTTCAAAAAACATTCTGAATGCTAGCACTTTATCAGGATTATATGAAGTAAGGTCAAAGTTTTCACAGGAAATTTTTTTACTGGATTTTTCCTGAATATCCACAAGACATTCTTTTGAAGATTTTTCTTGAATTATTGTAAAAACATGAACAGTTTTTAAAATTGTAGCTGTAGTCCGCTGATGCAAAAGTGTCGGCGGCGTGGTGCCAAAAACCATCTGCGGCGGAATTAAAAAAAAATATTTTTTCATTTTTCGTGTTAAAAAAAAACCACGTGGTTCGAGAGCAACACCCCCCCCCTCCCCCCATGTGGCTTATCGTGGTCATTTTCCAAACCCACCCCTCCCCCCCTATATGACCACGTGGTTTCTGGACGGCCCCGTGTCTGTCGCGCAGATTTTTGATGGCCTTTAACCCTTGTAAAAAAAGGACATCACCTCTATTCGTCGAGCTGAGTCGATCGGTATATAACACTATGGGTCTCCGAGCCTCCTATAAAAAGTTTGTTTTGGAGCGAACATATAGCCTTCACGTATACTTTGTATACGAGAAAGGCAAAAAGTGTGTGACAGATTCATTATTGAAAATTCAGTAAAATTTACTGGAATACAGCATGCAATATTTTCAACAGCTTTATTATTAGCAAGTTTTGTTTTATTGAATGTATTCTAGCAAATTATTTTGCTAGATCGTGAAATCAAATGAGGGGCTGTCCATATACCACGTGGACAGTTTAGGGGGGAGGGGGAGTATGTCGATTGTCCACGGTGCATACACATTTTTGAAATTTTATATGAGCAAATGTCCACGCTGGGGGAGGGGGGTATCTAAATCTGACCAAAACTGGTCCACGTGGTATATGGACAGCCCCTGAGGGGGTTAAAAGCAAAGGGGTGTTTATTAAAAAAGTTATTCAGTTATTTGTCAAGTTGAGACTGAATTTTCCATTGAATGCAATTTGTAGCTAGACTTTTGCGCCAATTGAAGTTTTATCAGCGGTGACGTGATAGACCATTTCCAGCCAGCGGTAGCCATTGATGATCGGCGGCGGAGTAAGTCGGCGTGAATTAATTTCATGTTACAAAAATGCTCCGGAATATCTTCGATAGTTCGTCCAGAAATTTGTCAACGAATTCTTAAAGAAATTCTTCCAGGAGTTCCACTAGATATTCTTCCGAGAATTCGTCAAAACCTCCTCCTAGAATTTCTACGGATGTTCCTCCACGAATTCCTCCGGAAGTTCCTCCAAAAAATCCTCTGAAAGTTCCTCCAGGAATTCCACCGTAAGTTCCTTCGGGAATTCCTCCGGAAGTTCTTCCTGAAAATCATCCGCTAGTTCCTTCAGGAATTCTGAAGCCGACACTGGCAATCTTATTAAAATATGTGGCTTAACCGCCACTTTATTAAAAGAGACCGTACACCACACTCTCAGTTTTTATTTCTGCAGCTCGGCAAAATACGCACAGTCGTTGCTAAGATCCCGGTAGAAAACATCAAGTGAGCAAGTTCGTTTGCCCGGATGAGACTAAATCAAGGCGAGTCCAAGTACAATCTTCAAAGAAGAATGAGATCGAACCAGTGTGACTACTTTCCTAAAATGGATAAGGTAGAAACCCCTTTCGAGGCATCAGCATAACACTACGCAACATCAAACCTATCTCAAAACCAACGGTAAGAGGTCGCGCATACCTATAACGACGCAACAAGACGTCATTTCTTCATCATTAGGAGTTTACGCTAACCTCCCCCAGAGTCGTAATGGTAGCTAAAGGGTCTCGCAACATAAATTCAATTTTAAGGCAAAATAAATTAAACTACCAACGAATCCAAAGCGACGTAGGAACACTCAAAACATGTACATATTCAATAAATAGGGTAATATGAATAACAATAATTACATTATTGGTGGCTTAACCAATCAAGGAATTAATCGACGTTTACACGGTACGTGTTTATTCAATAGAGCATGCTTGTTATTTTGTAGACTTCTTTCTCTCTTCTTTAACTATCCTATTCTATGGGTGTGCGTTTTTACTACTTTTATCTGGGATATTGTGTTAAGGTTCCTCCAAACACACGCGATGCGACAGTCGCGACGCGATTCTATCGCTTGGCGACAGCGATTCTGTCGCCGTTGGTATGGAAGCGTAAATAGAAATTTGCCTACAGCGACCCAACGATAGAATCGCGGCGACTAGTTGTCGCCGTCGCGGCGATGAAATCGCTTAGGTCTGGGGGAGCCTTTACTTTTTCATTTTCAGCGATGTGACGACTATGCAGCAACGACATGGCAAATGTTGTAATATTATAATATTATAATATAATATTATATATATACATATATGTATATAGTCTAATAATATTAGTAGAGTAACTTCGACATTTGAAGAGAGACCAGAGTAGTAGAGTAGCTTGTAACTTATTATTAAAATCTTTATTAAAGAGGTTTTTAGCCCAAGGCTAGTTCACCTCCGAAAAAGGTTGTAATTTGTATTTTTCCGTTGCATAAGGAAACTACAAGTATCAATTTACAAGTTTATTATTTAGAGTTTCCATTTCCCGGCCATTTTTGCTGTCCCGGGATTCAGGATGAAAATTCTTGTATATCCCGGGAATTTTCGATGTTTTTAAAAACTTGATTTTTTGTTTTGAAAAAGTTGTTTTCGAAGTTTAGTTCATATTTTAGAAAGGCCAGATGATACAGAATTCAAATTAAAACTCAATTCAATTTCATTTTAAATCGATCCTTGATTTGACTTCAAAAAGCAAATAGTAGGTAGCGTTTGTATCGGAAAGTAGGGTTTCTGGAACAAATCTCGCTTAACTTTTCAAAAGGACCTAAGTCACATTATTTTCATGAATTAATTTGAATATTGCAATCAACAGACCAGCATGAAAGCTTTTGATTGCAGGACTCAAATTAATTCATGAAAAAAAATGTTACTTAGGTCCTTTTGAAAAGTTAAGCGAGAAATGTTCGCCGAGTTCGAAAAGACGCATTCGCTGTCCGTCGAAGTAGGCTTGATTGTTTGTATTATATACTAGCAGACCCGACGAACTTTGTTTCGCCTAAAATTGATTCATTCTCTGATTAGTTATCGAGTAATGCAGAAATTTATGCTTTATTTGTATAAGAGCCTCCTTTTTAAAAAGGAGGAGGGGTTTTGAATCATCACAGAATATCGGAGACGAGCCAGCCTCGGGCTGCAAGTCTCTTAAAAAAAAAAAAAAAATTATCGCAGAAACATATCTTCCCTTCCAAAACCTCCATATGCCAGATTTGGTTCCATTTGCTTGAATAATTCTCGAGTTATGAAGAAACTGGTGTTTCATTTGTATGGAAGCCCCCATTTACAAAGAGGGGAGGGGTCTTGAACCACCTCAAGAACCTTCCCCGGCCACAAAAATCTCTGCATACAGATTTTCAAACCGATCCCCCCTCAGGCCATCTGCGAGTTGTGGCGCCTGCCTAGGATGTGGTGGGGTTTGACAGTGGGCCCTGTTGAACCTCTATAAAAAGCTGCATGAATCCGCAATTAGGCTCCGCCAAAGCGACCGTGTGCCGCCCAAAGCGCACAAGCCCAAGTCCTAGTTTTAGGTGGGACGCTAAACAGCCCTGACACGACGGCCCTCCGACGAGACAGGAGGTTTGCGCAGGCCCAATAAGCCGCCTTTAAAAACAACTATTACGAACGACATAGAAGATAATACGACTCGATACAATCGGCAACTACCTAGGTGACGAATAAAGGATCACGATTGGAAGCTTGGAACATGGAACGCTAGGCTTCGCAGGTTGCGACAGGATAATCTACGATGAATTACATCCCCGCAACTTCGATGTCGTGGCGCTGCAGGAAATCTGCTGGACAGGACAGAAAGTGTGGAAAAGCGTACATCGAGCGGCTACCTTCTACCAAAGCTGTGGCACCACCAACGAGCTGGGAACCGGCTTCATAGTGCTGGGAAAGATGCGCCAACGCGTGATTGGGTGGCAGCCAATCAACGCAAGGATGTGCAAGCTGAGGATAAAAGGCCGTTTCTTCAACTATAGCATCATCAACGTGCACTGCCCACACGTAGGGAGATCCGACGACGAGAAAGAAGCGTTCTATGCGCAGCTGGAGCAGACATACGATGGATGCCCACTGCGGGACGTCAAAATCGTCATCGGTGACATGAACGCTCAGGTAGGAAGGGAGGAAATGTATAGACCGGTCATCGGACCGGATAGTCTGCATACCGTATCGAACGACAACGGTCAACGATGCATAAACTTTGCAGCCTCCCGCGGAATGGTAGTCCGAAGCACTTTCTTCCCCCGCAAGAATATCCACAAGGCCACATGGAAATCACCTAATCAAGTAACGGAATCGACGGTAAATTCTTCTCCGACATCACGAACGTACGCACTTACCAAAGTGCGAATATTGAATCCGACCACTACCTTGATGCAGTATGTCTGCGCTCAAAACTCTCGATGGTGATCAACACGCATCGGAGTCGTCCGCCGCGGCTAAACATTGGGCGGCTGCAAGACGATAGACTTGCCCAAGACTACGCACAGCAGCTGGAAGCGGCACTCCCAACGGAAGAGCAGCTAGGCGCAGCATCACTTGAATGTGGCTGGAGAGATATTCGATCCGCCATTGGAAGCACCGCAACCGTCGCACTAGGCACGGTGGCTCCGGATCAGAGAAACGACTGGTATGACGGCGAATGTGAGCAGTTAGTTGAAGAGAAGAATACAGCATGGGCGAGATTGCTGCAACACCTCACGAGGGCGAACGAGGCACGTTACAAACGGGCGCGGAACAGACAAAACTCGATTTTCCGGAGGAAAAAGCGCCAGCAGGAAGATCTAGACCGTGAAGAGACGGAGGAACTGTACCGCGCTAATAACGTACGAAAGTTCTATGAGAAGTTGAACCGTTCACGTAAGGGCCACATGCCACAGCCCGATATGTGTAAGGACATAAACGGGAACCTTCTTACAAACGAGCGTGAGGTGATCCAAAGGTGGCGGCAGCACTACGAAGAGCACCTGAATGGCGATATGGCAGACAACGATGGCGGTATGGTGATGAACCTAGGAGCACGCGCGCAGGACATGCGACTTCCGGCTCCGAATCTCCAGGAAATCCAGGAGGAGATCGGCCGGCTGAAAAACAACAAAGCCAAAACAAAGGAGTTGACCAACTACCAGGAGAGCTGTTTAGCACGGTGGTGAAGCACTGGCTAGAGCGCTGCACTGGGTGATTACCAAGGTTTGGGAGGATGAGGTTCTGCCGCAGGAGTGGATGGAAGGTGTCGTGTGTCCCATCTACAAAAAGGGCGATAAGCTGGATTGTAGCAATTACCGCGCAATCACATTGCTGAACGCCGCCTTCAAGGTACTCTCCCAAATTTTATGCCGTCGACTAACACCAATTGCAAGAGAGTTCGTGGGACAGTCCCAGGTGGGATTTATGGGTGAACGCTCTACCACAGACCAGGTGTTCGCCATTCGTCAGGTATTGCAGAAATGCCGCGAATACAACGTGCCCACACATCATCTATTTATCGACTTCAAAGCCGCATATGATACAACAAATGCACGAAAACGGATTTCCGGATAAACTGATAAGGTTGATCAAGGCGACGATGGATCGGGTGATGTGCGTAGTTCGAGTTTCAGGGGCATTCTCGAGTCCCTTCGAAACCCGTAGAGGGTTACGGCAAGGTGATGGTCTTTCGTGTCTGCTATTCAACATCGCTTTGGAGGGAGTAAAACGAAAGGCAGGGATTGACACGAGTGGTACGATTTTCACGAAGTCCGTCCAGTTATTTGGTTTCGCCGACGACATTGATATCATGGCACGTAACTTTGAGAGGATGGAGGAAGCCTACATCAGACTGAAAAGCGAAGCTAATCGGATTGGACTAGTCATCAACACGTCGAAGACGAAGTACATGATAGGAAGAGGCTCAAGAGAGGTCAATGTAAGCCACCCACCACGAGTTTCTATCGGTGGTGACGAAATCAAGGTGGTTGAAGAATTCGTGTACTTGGGCTCACTGGTGACCGCCGATAACGATACCAGCAGAGAAATTCGGAGGCGCATAGTGGCTGGAAATCGTACGTACTTTGGACTCCGCAAGACGCTCCGATCGAATAGAGTTCACCGCCGTACCAAACTGACTATCTACAAAACGCTTATAAGACCGGTAGTTCTCTACGGACACTAGACTGGACGATGCTCGTGGAGGACCAACGCGCACTGGGAGTTTTCGAAAGGAAAGTGTTGCGTACCATCTATGGTGGGTTGCAGATGGCGAACGGTACGTGGAGGAGGCGAATGAACCACGAGTTGCATCAGCTGTTGGGAGAGTCATCCATCGTTCACACCGCGAAAATCGGAAGACTGCGGTGGGCCGGGCACGTAGCGAGAATGTCGGACAGTAATCCGGTGAAAATGGTTCTCGACAACGATCCGACGGGAACAAGAAGGCGAGGTGCACAGCGGGCAAGGTGGGTCGATCAGGTGGAGGACGATTTGCGGACCCTCCGCAGACTGCGTGGTTGGCGAAGTGCAGCCATGGACCGAGCTGAGTGGAGAAGACTTTTATGTGCAGCACAGGCCACTCCGGCCTTAGTCTGATAATAAATAAATAAAAATAAAAAAGAGTTCCCTATACTCCATTGCAGGTTACTGACTGATACTTCTACCAGCAGTTACAGCTCCCCCTATTCATCAACAGGTTATAGGTCCAAGAAGGATGCCAGATCTACAACTTAGTGTCGATAAACTAATCCCCAAGACTTTATCAAAGAACAACTAATTATGTAACTAATCTACGGGATCCATGAATCGGTTGAATAAGTCGCGTGGCACCATGGGATCATGAATTGGCTGCGTTAATCATGGGTAACGTCGTACCGAATTTATCGGGCAAGTCAGCAAAAGTCTAGGAAGAGGTTTAGGTAATCCAAAACATTCAGAAGCTGGTCAGCAGAAGTCCTGAAGGAACTCGGATCAAAACATAAACATAGGGGACGAAGAGCTCAGGATGACTAGCTCGGTGTTAGGCGGGCCGAGAAGATTAACGAGCGTAAATGATAATTAAATTACGCGTAAGATAAAATCGCAAAATAAAATAAAATAAAAAAGCAAATATAAACTTTATTTGATTTTATTTTTGTGTCCTTTTTTAAGCTCCAAATATGTGCATCAAAATGAGTATAAATTTAAATATTATTCAGGCTGTGTAGAGAAATGCTGAAATATGTATCGGATGGTGTGCGATTCATCGTTGTAGACGGAAAATAAGCAGGAACTAATGGATGTATCTGCTCTTTTGTAATATCAAGGAATATTGTTAGCTAGCGATATATTGTAGATACTTGTTGTTTAAATATAAGAGAGCTGCAGTTGCTGGCAGAAGTATCAGTCAGTAGACCGCCATAGGGTAAATAAAACTCTAGTCTTGTGTTTTCTTTGTGAGGGAGTTCCCCTTGGCGTTCGGCGTTCAATGCAAATGAAAATTGTGAGCATACAAACTATTTTTTTTTTTTTTTCTTGAGCAAGGGTAAACGGAAATCTGCAACCAGACACCTGAGGAGGTACTCAGGTAGTGTGGGGATGGGTATTTCATGTAACTCTTACCCGACCCACTAAAACCAAAACCCTTTCGCCAGTCCGTACCCCCGGCCCGCAATTAAGCAATACATCAGGGGGGGACTATTGAGAACGCTCACGCCTATGCTAACGCACTTGACGTCAATACACACAACATCGACTTCAAGGGTGGCTACCTCACCACCCGTCGATCGCAAGCTATGATAGTAACCTAACGGTCCGTATCATAATCTCACGTTGGAGACGAGCACCCCGACAACAACCACCGCGCGTGAACCGCAATGACCTCTATATCTACATACTGAGGTCCCCGCAGCCCACCCGCGACATGTTGGTTGTCGGGGTGAGCAAAGTGTTCACTGCATCACAGGTGCCCTTGCTGCACACGTTGGTTTTGTTCAAGACGCCACCACCGCTGCAGTTTCGACATAATCTGTTGAGATGCTGTGTTCACCGCATTCCATATAGCTTCCTCCCGGCACATCCTCTCGACGAGGTTGTCCGGGGTTGTATCCATACCACTAATAAGCAGCATGGCATTGCGTTCTATCTCGAATCGCGGGCATGCGAACATCACATGCTCTGCCGATTCTACCTCACCTACACATTCAGGACACTCCGCAGAATCTGCGAAGCCAAACCTGTGTAGGAATTTCTTAAAGCAGCCATGTTCAGACAACACCTGTGTTAGGTGGAAGTTGACTTGACCATGCTTCCTATCAACCCAGTTGGACACATCTGGAATCAGTCTGTGGGTCCAACGACCTTTGACTGCGGTGTCCCATGCTCTTTGCCATTTAAGCAATGAAGCTGCTCTCTTGACACGTCGCACTTGCACCGAGTCCCTTTCGTTGTAGCACTCCACATCCTCCTCTAAGAGTATGTCGATCGGCATCATTCCAGCTATAACGCACACCGCCTCATATGATATGGTGCGATATGCGCTCGCGACACGTAAACACATCAGCCGGTGTACTCTGATCAATTTCTTTACATTGTACTTGGCTTTTAGTGCTACGGCCCATGCCGGCACGCCATAACGGATGATAGACAATGCTACGCCAGCTATCAGCCTACGCACTTGACTATGCACCGCCGATCTGTTGGACATCATTCGTGATAAAGATTTTATCGCCAATGAAGCCCGCTGACATGCATAATCGACGTGGCTCGTAAAATTGAGCTTATCATCGATCATCACGCCCAGATGCTTGAGAGACCTCACGGAGTTAACTGTGCAGGTCCCTACTCTTATCCTCGCCTGTTGCAGCCCATGACGGTTATGCACTACCACGACTTCCGTCTTGTGATGTGCAAGGGACAACCGCCTCGAGTTGAGCCATTCCTCCACTCTGCCAATCGCGTATGAAGCCTTCAGTTCGACTTCGTCGAGAGTGTCACCTGCTACTTCTAGCATTACGTCATCCGCGAAGCCTTCTATCTTAACTCCGGCCGGGAGACTTAAGCGCAATACTCCGTCGTACATAATATTCCACAGAACCGGTCCGAGGATCGATCCCTGTGGAACACCCGCGGACACTACGATCGACTTTTGACCAGCATCAGTGTCGTATAACAGCACCCTATTCTGAAAATAGCTTTTCAGTATCCTACACAGGTAATCCGGAACTTTCAATCGGTGCAGGGAGTCAGCAATTGCTGCCCAGCTAGCATTGTTAAACGCGTTTTTTACATCATTTACTATTAGTATGCCTGAAGTGAAAAAGATTTTTTGTCCCGGGATTTTCGGGATTTCAAAAATAATATCCCGGGAATCGGGAAATTCCGAGTTTTCATAAATCTCGGGATGTCCCGGGATGGAAACTTTATTACGAACACTAACCGCTTTTAACCTTTCCGCTCCTGAAGTCTATTTTAGGGACTTTCATAAATAAAAACTGCTGTAAAAACCACATTTCTTACCCGACTCCTTCGCCACAAACTGCATTCGATCCGGATGAATCCCATTTTTTAATTCATACTGAATTTGGCCAATTATCAGTACGGTTCCAGAATCCGTTGGGGTCAGTTGTAGAAGAAAATAGTGGCCATTTACAAGTTTAAGTCTAAACAGGTCGTGTGGCACCTGAAACTTCATGATTTCACGAAACAATGATCGGAATGATATTTTCAGGGTTCTTGGGCCACTCGGGTTCAATCCGGCCACAATCCGGAGACCTCCGGAATGGGCATTTCTTAAATTGCATCTTATATGTCATCATATAGATCTTGTGTTGACTAGACTGGGGCACTCGGGTTCAATACGGCCACATCGGCCACAATCAGGGGGACCTTTGGAAAGGCCATTTTCTTAGTTGAGCCAAAATAGGTCGTGCGACGCCTCAAACTTCACGATATCACAAAACAATGTTCAAAATGATATTTTCAGGGTTCCTGGGCACTCGGGTTCAATCCGGCCACAATCCGAGGACCTCCGGAATGGCAACTTCTTAAATTGCATTTTATGTGTCATCATATACGATCTTGTGTTGACTTGGCTGGCTATTCGGGTTCAATATGGCTACATCGGCCACAATCCGGAGACTTCTAGAATGGCCATTTCCTAAATTAAGTCAAAATGGGTCGTGCGACACCTCAAACTTCATGATTTCACAAAGCAATAATCGGAATGATTTGGGTCAATCCTCGGTACGGTTCCAGAATTATTCCATGGCCTAAAAATTGGGATCTATCCGGATCGAATGCTACTTGTTGCGGAGGAATCGGTGAAGAAATGTGGTTTTACAGCAGTTTTTATTTTTGAAAGTCTTTACCCAATTTTTCCCATAGGATCGTAAGTTAACATATTTGCAGTTTTGATCCATCGTATGAAAAATCATTGAAACATTTAGTTTGACGGTGCCAAAATGGTACAAGATTTAATTGCTTGGCTTACTTTGCTCTCTCAAATTGTTCACATAACTCATCACGAAATGTGTGACAGAAAAATTATCGTGTGAAATTATCGAAAATTCAGCAAAATTTGTTGGAATACAGCATACAATATTGTAATATCAGTATTATCAGCAAGTTTAATTTTATTGAATGAATTCCAGCAAATCATTTTGCTGGATCGTGGAAGTTTTGTATAATCTCCTACAATTAAATTTTGTTGTGTATCACAAGACCATCAATACCAACAAATGGACCTATTATGGTTCGTTCCCCCCGACCTAAGCAATTTTATCGGTCGCTACAGGCAATATTCCATATACGCTTCAATACATACGACTACAGAAATCGTGTCGCGTTTGTCTGGAGGAAATTGAGAGGAGGAAGTTCGGTATTCCATCGATCAGGTTACACTTTTATTGAAAAGTTTTCGCTTCTAGGAAGCGTATTAGCAAGTGAACCAGTTAGCCTTCCCTTCCCTACATTGATTCGAGCTTTTATCAATGCTCAACCTGTGACAGCAAAAGCTCAGTTTTCACCCATCCACACCCTCCTGTCGAGCTTTTGCATTGCAACGCACCTCCACCAACGACCCATTCGTTTGGAGTCGACGCGCATGCGTGTAGGCACACACCGATACATCGCTCCATGACTGCAGTATTCGCGGCTCCAAGTTACAATACAGAGAATGCTTTGTCAGTTAGGCGCTCCGTGATGTAGGCAATCCGTGTGCTACACACCACCCAACGTACGACGTCCAACTTGCGGTCGGATTGGCATCGTGTGCTTGTTGGCCCTCGATGTCGCTGCTCGAGCCAGTCAGTCGGTTAGTTCTATTTATTATTTCGGTTATTGCAGACACGCGGGCGGGTTTGTGTAGTTTCCACGCTGCGAAGACCTGCATTACGATTCGCACATACAGAGCCATTGCAAGCCAATCAGTCCATATTCTGTCGCCAAGCCGAACATCAAATGTGTCATCGACCCAACCACAATTGCAGGGTCCTAAGAAGGCCTACAGTCAGGCGATTTTAGTTCCGTCAAAGTTGCAAAAAATAGAGCCACATTCCGGAAGTTACTATTGTTCGGGTCCATTCATTTTTCCTCTGTTCGCCGCCGCCGTCGGTTTTAGATTTTCGCCGTGTGTTGGTTCGATGGTAGTTCGGTTCCCGATTTGTACGATTTAGTTTAGTCGAAGATATTTTGTACGTTTGTTTGGAGCTAAGAGTGCAGTTGCAGTTGCTGGAATAGCGCAGAATTTTTTGCCCAGTGCCCACCACAGTACGAATAGTTTCAACCCCAATGTGCTTCGGGTGCGTTCTAGCAGAGTGAGTCACACTATTACTTGGCAAAAATGCGTTTCGAACTTTTTGCACCGTATTCTGCCAGCAACCGACTTTTGGATTTGAAGTTTGATCGTTAAGTCCTTTGAGGCGTATAGGTTGCAGCGAGAGAATTTGGTGAGAGTAGATTTATTTGTTGTTTTCGGTTAATTTCCTGCGTTTTCGGTGTAGTTCCGTGCTGGTGGCCCAGTTTTTTTTTTAGTCTAGGTGAAAAGCAGTGCTTGAAATCGATACAACATCATTCCAAGGAAGAGCAGGAAGTGCCAGGCAGCGACGAAACCGTCTAGTGGCGTTGAAGAAGCAAACAAAAGTAGTGTTACCCAAAAGAGGGCGCTGGCACCTGACCTCCCAATCACATCGATGTTTATGTGGCACGGCAGCCGCGTGTATAGTGTGTGATAAGTTTTTGGTGCGATTTTTGTTTCATTTTACCACTCCAACCACTCGTTTGTTCAGTTCAGTCCCGTTCGGTGTCAACAAGAAATAAGTGGAAATACAAACGCGTGTGTGAGTGCTGCAACCGAGAGTGGTGCGCCAGGATGACGACAGTGCCGCAGTGCCATTGTTGCTGCTGCTGCTAGGGAAACGGCAACCGCCCAGTGAGGTTTGATTCGATCCCTAATCCAACGACCACGACTACGATTTCCGTAAACACACGCCAGCCAACGCGGAGCCGAACAGGCCACCACCAGTTGGGAACCTGTGATTAGTAGTCGCCGGTCGCGAATCAGTCGGAGACAAAGGTAAGAACGAGTGACGCCTGAATTTAGTCTACCGCCCGTGGCCAACTGGGACATTGGTATTGCAAGTTCAGAATGTGCATCTCGCGTGTTGCCGTTCGTGTGTAAATAAATTCTGCGCTTGTTTGATACTGGCTCACGCTTTTCCGTCGGGGATGGGAAATTTCATTTGGACGGGACGAAGTGGGTCAGGATTCGGGGCTGGCGGATATTTGATTTTTAGTTGACAACGTGGGTTTTAATTATTACATTTGGAAAGCATAATGTAGTAGTCTTAAACTGGTGTCAGAATTAATGGTTCGAAACCTGGCTTGTGGATACGTGCTTTTATTTGAATTGGCCAACGGGTCTCACGCGATTAGAGTAAAATATTGAGTGTTGCATATTATACTCTACAGAGGAAAATGAAAAATTAATTAACATATTTCTTATGTTGCCTTGAGTGAGTGAGCGGTTAGTAAAAACCGTGAAGTTTTATTCCCATATTACGCAGATCATGTTTGGCTTCTAACGGTTACCGACCGTCTATATCCGAGGTTGACCAAATTATGAAGGACTCTTGCTATAATGACTTATACAGGGATGTAGTAGGATTTTATGCAGATTTATAATAAATGAAACCATCTATCATTTAGAAAAGACTAAAGTAGTCCGAATTCGATCGATCCGATTCGGCATGTAGGATAACTAAATGGCGCGTTTCATTCCAGCTGAGAAACCAACTTTTACTCTTCATATAAACACTTTTTCATTTTTTGACAAAACCACTTGTGGTATTAAATAGTAAATGTTACCAATGAGCGGAATTGAATGGGTACATGGCCACCTAGAGGTAAATAAGTGGACATAATTCGATTTTTCTCATATAAACTTCATGTTTGTTGAAACTTTTTCAAAAAAGGTGCAAAAGCAAACCATGGCGTGAAACGTCCCACAAAAGGGCGAACCAAGTTGTCGTTGCGGCTTAAGGGACAAATAAAACACGAGGCAACTAAGAATCGATTGTCTTGTTCGCAAATTGCCCCATTAATGCCCAGGGAAGTCGAGAAAATTTCCAATCGAATCCAATTGCCAAGACCGGCACCGGTAATCGAACCCAGCCTCCCTCAGCATGGTCTTGCTTCATAGCCGGGCATCTTACCGCTAGGCTAAGGATTCACCTAACATCAAATGGGCGAAACTGAAAAGTAAAACAAAACTGACGAAGTCCCATAATCAGGGCCGGATTTAGCCGGAGGGGGGCTCCGGGGCCGACAGCTTGTGGGGGACCCAAAATGTACAAAAAAGGTTGGTTTTGGTACATAAGATTTGTGGGGGCCTGGGGTCACGAACCCCCGCCAATCCCTAAATTCGGCCCTGCCCATATGGAATGAAAGATACAAAGTCGAAAAGTGTTTTTTTCAGATCATTTTTTTAAAATTTGGACGGGCCAGCTGTTATTGACATGATCTGAATGAAAAAGGCGTCTTTAGATCCAAGCGCAATTTTGGGGGTGGATGTTTGATGGTATGGGGAGCTTTCTTATACCATGCCAAACTTCCAATTTGTTTTATTTCAACAAAAATGAATTCAGGAATGTATTTGGATCAACTGTAGGATGTTTTTTGTCGGACACTTGGAGAATTATGTCACAGAAGATGTAATTTTCCAGTAGGATAACGCGTCCATTCATGTTTGCAAGCAATCTAAGGCATGGTTTGTTGAAAAAAAAAATTCCGCAGCTTGAATTGCCGGTATCCAGCCCTGATTGCAACTCCATCGAGAATCTGTGGGGCATCCTAGCTCGGATGGTGTACGCAAATAGACCACTATACGGCAGTGTTTCCTATCTAAAGACAGTTAAAGAGTGTTGGGCCAAAATCGATATGGCAACAATGCGGAAGCTATCCGATTCAATGCCAAATCGGATTTTTATTATTATTAATTTATTTATTATTTATTTATCAAAGAACGGTTGAAGATAAAAGCAAGTGGATCAGCCACAGCTCTTGCACACCGACGGAACACAACAGCAGGAATGCCAGGAACGGGCCGGGTGAAAAGGAACATTTCAGCTTTTTTGTAGCATCAACGGCAATGATCGTTATATTTGGCGATATTTGAAACGTGTCTATGTCAACAACGTCGAGCGGGATATTTGATGCAGCTAGCTCAGCTTCGACGTGAGTCGATGTTTCAGACTGGTAAATGGATGAAAAATGCTTCGCAAAAAAGTCGCACGCCTCTGATAAACTTCTAGCTTCCTTGCCGTCGTGGATCACACTGGACGGAACAGAGGTTTGTTTTCGTTTGTTATTAACAAAGCCCCAGAAGGATTGTACCCTTAGAACATGTGCTTTGTAGAGCGCGGCATTCGTCTTCATAAAATCATCACTAGCACGTTTGAAATTTGAAAAAATGGACAAAAATTTCCGATGCAACATTTATCATAGTAACCCATGAGTCAATTTGACATCTCTATCAGTCGAACTCTAACCGTGATGGCAAAAACAGTGAATCAACTTCGTTCAGAATTGTGCGCGTTCAAAGAACGGCCGCGTCGAAAACGGACATCGTTCGGCACTTTGTGGACGTCGGATACGCCTGTTCGTACACCAAGGAGTAACGAAAATGCTATTTATTCACTTCCAAGACGATATTGTGATGGTAGGTCCGGAGACCCATACTGTTATATACCAATCGACTCAGCTCGACGAATTGAGATGATGTCTGTCTGTGTGTATGTGTGTGCGTGTGTGTATGTATGTGCGCAAATAAAACTCACTCATCTTTTAGGCACTTATCTTGATCCGATTTGTTTGATAAGCTGCATTCGACGGGGAATCACGTTCCATTGTTTTCTATTGAAAATTGGCCAGATCGGACTATGGGATCAACAATTATGGCCAAAATACGATTTACATACAAAAAAACACGCTAAGAAATTCTCACTCATTTTTTTAGTATATCTAATGTACGAGAAAGGCACAAACATCGATAGGTGGATCAATCAGGGTTTTTTGTTAAATATCATATATACACAGTACATGTCTCGAAATGGACAAATTGATATGAAATTTGCGAAAAAGAATCCACGTGTCTTGGAGGGATTCGAACCCTCAACCTCCTACTCTCTAGATAGGCGTGATAACCCCTACACAACAGATTGCAAATTGAATATCTTTCTGCTGCTTGATTTGGTTTTCGTACGGCCAAGTTGCCGAATAATATGCAATTAATTGTATTCAAGTGTCGGTCTTCCACCGTCATTAGTCGTCTGAGTACACGCGACCGCATGCGTAGAGCAATCACACTCATCAAATGCTGTAGCCAAGCAAGCCTTTGGCACAGCAGAGTGTGATTGATTTGCACAGAGTAATTTTGAAACGTCGAATTCATTTTGAGGTTAAAATGGTTAACCGGCATACTTTATGTTATCCAAGGGCTTCCGCAAGCCTAGGCCCTATGATCTAGAACAAAGACAGTGTCCTCATTCTAACACTGCATCAGTCAATTTCCCGCTTTGGCGCAGCTATGAGCAATTCACCACACTAACCATCGGAAAGTAGACAAAAAATAGATTTTAATACATAATATAAAATCTTTTCGAATCTTTCCCAAAAAATTTAAGCCAAATTTTATTTTCCCATCATATTTGTTTGGGACACACTTTACGGAATGAACTTCAACAAGACACCAAAGATTTAATTTACAAGCTGCAATAAAAAAAATTGGAACTAGCTCATTCAATATATATGTTAAATTATAAAAATATGGGGTTCACGAAAAAAATGTTGCTCTCTAATAATAAACAATCCCAAGCAGCACAAGTCCAATGAAACTGGTTACAGCAACCTAATTGTGACTAAATCGGGTCACACATAAGCTACTGTGATCTATGTACAACATGTGTGCTGCTTGGGATGTGCACGCTTGACTGTGGATATACAACAGTAAAGCACATGTGAAGATTGGACAAATCAAGCATCCGAAAGATAATCAATTTGCAAAAAAAAAAAGAGCTAACCGCGGTGGAGGTTGGTACTCGGATTCTGATGGCTTTCCCGCAAACGTGACCTTTAAGTGGTCTTGTTGTGTAGGGGTTATCATGCCTATCTAGAGAGTAGGAGGTTGAGGGTTCGAGTCCCTCCAAGACACGTGGACTCTTTTTCGCAAATTTCATATCAATTTGTCCATTTCGAAACATGTGCTGTGCATAAGGTCTGTATCTATAATAATCCGAATACCTCAAAACATACATAAAACATAAATTTCGCATTATATTTCAGTTGTACTTGTTTATTTCAGATTCGTGGGATATGATTTAGCAATTAACGAAGACATAATAGTTATTCGGTATTGTACAGACTCTTCAGATATCGTGGTAGCCGTCTTTGTCCAAATTTGTTGGAAGTGTTGGATATCCTTTATTCCTTACTTCTTTCCAGAAAGCTTCCGCTTCATCAGAGCCCAATATCTCTCGATAGGACGTAGTTCTGGACAATTTGGCGGATTTGCGGTTTTTGGTACATTGTTGACGTGATTTGTCTCGTAAAGCTTGATCCACTCCCCCCGGCCCCCCCTTATTTACGCCAATGGTCCCGGGAATTGGAAGTCAATTTTAATATTAATTTCATTGCTCATCAAAATACATCAATTGTATTTCGTCAGAACTTGCTCGACCAGCATTCTTGCGCGATGTTTGGCAACCAGATTCTGTTTCAGGGTCCTGTTGGGACGCTTACTGACATCATACGACTTGAAACCTTCACGCCGACAGATTATTTGAGCTGTGCTGTACGGCGCAGTGAACTTTTTCGCTAAATCATGCTAGGAAATCCCAAAATGGTTCCGAACTGCTCTGCAGACTTTCACTTGTTGTTTCTGGTCGTATGTTCCACTTCTACGATTGTTTTGTGCTACGCGATCCAGAAATAGTGTTTCCCGATAACGTTTGACAGTTTTTACAGTCAATTTCGCTAATTTTAGATACTTTGAAATCATTCCTCCTGACCATGTTGGATTTCCAACGTGAGTGTGCAAAATTTGTTCCCATCTATCGCGTTCCATTTTCGATAACTTTTGAACGTGAGCATCAATACTGATGAAACTTTCACCATAAATTAAACAAACCTTCCGCAACGATGTGATGTATTTTACTTCTCGGTACAGCCACCAGAGGCGCCACAGTAATTAGAAAGAAACGGCCAAATACTAAGTGGATCGAGCAGGCGGGGGTCAAGCTGTCAAATGTTTGTTGCCACAAATTTAGCGAATGCCGACGGCACTAATACTACACCATAGTATATGAAAAATAAACACTGCAGTGAGTGAGAATGTAATGAAACGCACAAAGATATTGATAATGCCAGAAACAACTGTTTCTGTTCAGCACAGAGTTTCTTCTCACAACATAATTATTTATCAGCAAATTTCGCGTAAAGATTAACGTAAAACACCACATTTTACGGGTTTGGTGCATTTTGTTCGTTACAATATTTTATTTGATATGTGCTTTCGACACCACTCTCTCTAGTAAAACGGTAAACAATGCAATACCACGTCAATTCATGATAGTATATGAGCATTTTGACATTGGAGTATAAATTTATGCGCCAAAAAAGAGGGTACTGTCATACTTGCCAAACTCCATATGAAAAAATCCGTTGTCCCCCTCTGGGATCGAGCTTTACCAATTCATCACAGTTTTGGCATAATGGCATGATGCAGAATAGGGCCAAAACAAAGGGTTTTCTTTGTGGCTTTTGATGAAGGGTAGCAATTGCTTCTGCAGGCACTCTTTTTGATAAATCTCCTTGTTGGTTGTGCCTACTGTGACGAAAGATTTAAGAGCTGAGCAGAATGGATACGTTTGCGTGCGTTTTGACAGTTTTGCCATGGGAAAACTGTCAAAACGCACGCAAACGTATCCATTCTGCTCCGATCTTTACTCTTTTTACCACACGTGCAAATTGCTTGCCATACAAGGTATTTTTTTTGGAAATTTCGATGCCTTCTTCGTCCTAAAATGCACAGCTGTAGCATTTCTGGCCATAGCAGAATAGAAAGCCAGCCCTGGCAGCTGCTTGAAATTCTCAAGGACATAAGTTTCATCGTCCATAACATCGCATGAAAACTTCGTCAAGTATTCGCAGTACAATCGTCGAGCCCGTGATTTTGCTGCCAAGTTCTGTTTGTCGTTGCGATTTGGAACTGTCTTTACTTTATATGACTTCAGCCCCAAACGCTGTTTTGATTTTTGGACAAAATCAGGCGACATCCCTATTTTGCGAGCCACCGTTCGAATAGAGAGATTTGGGTTTTGTTTCAATATCCCCTTCACCTTCCGGTCCATGACAGGATCAGCACGTCCAACGTTTTTATCACTTCTCGGCTTTCTCTCAACTGTCAAACGTTCCGAAAATGATTTGAGCACATTGTGATCGGTGGATTTTGCCAAATTTAATTTATTTGCAAGTTTTCGATTTGACAAATCAGGATTTGCCTTACGCCCGTACAAAATCCGCTCGTGCACGTGTTTTTCATTCGTCGCTATCTTGAACACTAAAGATGGAATGTAAAGACCAATTATTGTCTTTTTCATCATAGACTCATATTTCCAAACATTTTCAAAAAAATTCAAAGCGGTGGAAAACGTTCGATACAGAGTCTTATGATCTCATCGAGTCTAATCGTCAATTTAGTCGCAATTAAATCTTCTATAGAGAGCTTTCTACAAAACTCGTGTGTTAGGGCAGATTACAAAGAGCTGCTGCTGCTATGCCTGCTAGCCATTGGAGAAGATGAATACGAAAATCGTAAAATAATAAACAAACAATTTTTGAAGTTTTCTTTTTAAAAAAATATATTTTATCTATTTTCCGTAGAATGAATATATGAATTTAAGTGAACCTCGTTTCAGACCTTGAATTAAAGTGAACCTATTTTTTTTACATTTGAAATTCATACGGCTTGAATAATCCCAAACATTTATCTTTTGTTGTACATGTGCAATGCATCGTGCGCGATGGGTGGCCCGCGCAATATATTCATTGAAAATATATCTCTTGGAAAAAAAAAATAATCAGGAAAAGAAAGTTATCAGAATGATATGCATTTTCAGAGTGAAAGTTCATTTATTTGCATGGTACTCTGCGCCATTATCAGTGGCGGCACTTAGGAATGATTTGGAATTTTAGAACTCGTTTGAGTCGTTGCAAAACTGTGTGAAGATTTCGGGCGAACACTCCAGTTCGTTCGAATCGCGCCGGGGCCTAAGACAAGGTGATGGACTTTCGTGCCTGTTGTTCAACATTGCGGTAGAAGGTGTCATGCGGAGAGCCGGGTGTAACAGTAACAGGTACGATTTTCAACAGATCCAGTCAACTTATTTGCTTCGCGGATGACATGGACATTGTCGGCCGAACATTTGCAAAGGTGGCAGAACTGTACACCCGCCTGAAACGTGAAGCAACAAAAGTTGGACTGGTGATAAATGCGTCAAAGACAAAGTACATGCTTGTGGGCGGAACCGAGCGCGATAGGGCCCGCCTGGGAAGCAGTGTTACGATAGACGGGGATACCTTCGAGGTGGTCGAGGAATTCGTTTACCTCGGATCCTTGCTAACGGCTGACAACAACGTTAGTCGTGAAATACGAAGGCGCATCATCTGTGGAAGTCGGGCCTACTACGGGCTCCAGAAGAAACTGCGGTCGAAAAAGATTCGCCACCGCACCAAATGTGTCATGTACAAGACGTTAATAAGACCGGTAGTCCTCTACGGACATGAAACATGGACAATGCTCGAGGAGGACTTGCAAGCACTCGGAGTATTCGAGAGACGGGTGCTTAGGACCATCTTTGGCGGTGTGCAAGAAAACGGTGTGTGGCGGCGAAGAATGAACCATGAGCTCGCCCAACTCTACGGCGAACCCAGTATCCAGAAGGTAGCTAAAGCCGGAAGGGTACGATGGGCAGGACATGTTGCAAGAATGCCGGACAGCAACCCTGCAAAGATGGTGTTCGCTTCCGATCCGGCAGGTACGAGACGGCGTGGAGCGCAGCGAGCGAGATGGGCAGACCAGGTGCAGAACGACTTGGCGAGCGTGGGGCGTATCCGAGGATGGAGAGATGCGGCCTCGAACCGTGCATTGTGGCGTCAAATTGTTGATTCAGTGTTATCTGTTTAGATGTTAACTAAATAAATGAAATGAAATTGAGTCGTTCAAACAAAGAAATTGGAATAGCAATGAAAATGAACGCACATTTGGACTCAGCGAAAAAAATGTTTGTTTAGCATTTGTTGCCGAAGAAACTGCGGTAAAAGTTAAAAGAAAAATGGTTCAGAATCGTGACAGATCGTTTAAAGACGGAAAATGTGAAAGATCTGATTCATCAGAATACGTAACCAAATCCATGCCAAATCCATTACCAAACTTTGCGGTCTCTGAGCCATAAATAAGATTAAGTTTCACCAAAATCCGCGAAAACTTATACGTAGGGTTGCGCGGATTTTTAAAGTTCTAAAGAACCCTGAGCAAATATTCAATTTGGACCAGACAATTGGAACGAACAATTTCAAACAGAGACATTGTTGTGCCGGTTTAGGTTGGTTCAAAATTAGGTTGAAGATAAGTTGGAAAGCTCCGATAGGGTATCCTACACTGCCAAAAATATCTATATAAGATATATGTGTCGCCGTTATAAATTTTTGCAGTATCTCCACCCTAATATAATCGATATAGAACCACACATAAATTAAATAATTGCAGGGCTGGTAGCGATAAATGCCGTTCAAAATAGTGACTTAGTGACCAACGATGACGAAAAAAGTGACCAAATAGTGACTATCAGAAGCAGAAAAAGTGACTAAAAGTAACTTTTGTTTGAAGTATTAACCAGGTAATGAGTTGAGTTGCATTCGTCAAAAAGATATTTTAGTTACTAGATAAAGATTGTCGCTGTCGTCGCTGTCCGGATCTTAGCAGGGGGCAACCGACTTGGCAACACCATCATAAATACCACGAAGTTGGACGTTGAGAAAGGTATTCGTTGGGATATCCAGAGGCTAGCAATACGACCATGAACTTTATTCCGTAACACACCACTTAATGCCATTTACTCAGCGTCACGGGAGCAGGTAATGAGTTACAAGTTGTTACACTAAACCATAGAGTAGAGTGGGGCAAGAGTGCGCGTGGGGTAAGAGTACGTTTTCGATTTTTTGAAGCAATAAAAAAAGATAAACTAGCAGCACTGCATCAGTTTGACAGGTATTCTGGCCAACTATTATCATGTGTAATTGTAAACGATTGGAATAAACAACAAGGGAGATATGGAGTTAGATAACTTTTTAGTCATTTTGCTAAAATAATTGGATTTCCGCAACTGGCATTTCATTACCATATATACGTTCAATCAGGTGAACATTATACCATTTCGATAACCTATTGTATAGAGTACTTTATGGTACAGAACACCAATCCGGTTAGTTTTCCAAGAAGTCAAAACCATTGCTTGAATCATTTTTGGGACTGTGGGGTAAAAGTACGCAGGAACCGGTGGGGCAAGAGTACGCATATGAATCTTCAAGTTATGGTGTCAAACCCGTATCTCCGGGCGAAATAAGACTTCTTCCAACGCGTAAAGATCCACAACTAAGAAAAAAGGGACAGAATTTGAAATTATCACAAATTTCTAGGATAAGTTGAAGTAATTCGGTGTTAGAAAGGACTTAGCGAACAAAGCACTGAAGCGAAATAAGGAAATTGTATTAGGACTTGTTGTACACCTAAACATAGTACGAAAACACAATTTCATCTAAATGATAATTTCTTTTAATCAAAAGAAACATTCGTAAATTACGCAACGTTTAGCTGGGAGGGGTTGTGAGATGTGTGACGATCCATATAATTTTAAGAGGATTCATACAAATAGTGTAAGATAGGAGGGAAGGGGTGATGAAATAGCCAAATTTTACGTTACGTGATTGGTGGACTTTCTTTAAGGAAAATGCCTTTGTATACGCCACGCTAAACGTGATATATATTTTTACCTCTGTAGTTTTTTTTGTATAAAAAAAAACAATGGTTTTTCGTATGAAAGTGCATATTTCTAGGACCCCCTCTCCCTTTAAGAGTTACGTAATCTTTAAACATTCCCTAATATATGCTCATTAAACATCAATTAAATGTTATTAACTCTTATTTGTGTTAATATATACTTAAAGCACATGATTGGATAAATGCGTACTCTTACCCCACCCGATGCGCACTTTTACCCCACCGGTGGGGTAAGAGTGCGTTTTTCACTTGTCTTGCAATAAGGGTTCTACTAAAACGAATCTCAATAATTTCAATATTTTTTCCACTGGGTAACATAAAGGAAGAGTATATGAATCATCGACACTGATTTGATATGCAGAAGCTTGCTTCATAAGGGCCACATGATCGATTGAAAACTAAGTGCGTACTCTTGCCCCACTCTACTCTATGCTTATAATTTCAACAACGATTTTGAAGCAAGTTCTACAGCATTGTGGTAATAAATTTTAACATGAGCTCGAAGTTTTTCGTGAAACTGCAGTTTGTGTATGAAAAAGGCAGAATGAAGTATAACAAATTTTGCGCTGTCTTTTACTACCGATCAAAAAATATTGTCTCGTCAAAATATATTCCCAAAAGTTTCACCATACATAGATGATTCAGCTGCAGTACAGACAGACAAGACAGTATGAAAGAGTGCTAGAAAGAAGAAAGTTGATTTTCTGTGAAAATTTCTAGGACTTTTTTTTCAGAAATTGTGCAGAAAATACTTCAATTCTTGTGAAATCTTTCTCCAGGAGTTCAAACGGAAATTCCAACAGAAATCCGAAAGCGAAAGTCAGCACAAAAACTTCCGGAAATTCTTTCATACCATAAATCTAAGGCAGAATATTTTGTAGACAATCCTGCTGTCTTTCAGGAATTTCCGCGGGAACTGCATGTCAATTATTATAAAAACTTCTCCGTGAATCCCTGAAAAAAAAAATCTCCTTCAAATACAAGCGGATTTTTCCATGAATTCCGGTAGAAATCTTTTTTAGAATTCCTGTAGATATTGTTTGGTGAATTCCTAAAAAAACCTTCCGAAAATTATTTCCCAAAATCAAGGCGGAATTTTTACGGAATTTTACACAAAGATGTATGTGGTCATCGCTACAGAAATTGCAGTGAAAGTTCCTTCAAATGAAACAAAGTTAGGAAGCTTTTTATAACGAAGGTGGATTTTTCTCCAGATACAGGCAACTTACCCAACTTAGGAAGTAGTGCGCTGGATTCGCCTAAAGATGCGTTATACAACGCATCAATTAGTTTGACAGATAAAACTTCGGTTCGGAAGTCCCGATGTCCGAATTCTAATGTGGTGCTACGCCGACAATATCGTGCTGTATGGTTCGTCGTAGAGGGGTTAAGCAATCAGAAATCAAGAAATATCTCGGAATTATGTCAAAATTGACGTGACAAAAAAATAGATATTCAGAAACGATGAAAAATGACAACAAGTGAAATTCTTACCCTTATAATGCTTGTTAAACGAGTGCTCAAGAGTATAATGCATTCAATAATGGCTTGGAAATATCCAAAACAATGGGTAAGCATAGACTTCAAATGTGGAGTCCCTTCTCAACAACATTTTGCTATGATATGAAATGCTAATATTATCATCCAAACTTAGACGCACATGTTCATGATAGAATTAGAGGCGAAAGTATAGAATTGATAGTTCCGTTAGGATACGGCAGGCATGAAGAATGTTTTTATAGAAGTCGATTTGAAAGCGAGCGGAGGGCAATATTTGTGATGGCACATATCGCACGACCTTCCTTCTGCCAAGCTCCCGTATGAAGGGGGAGGGAAGAATATCAGTTTGGAAGCTGATATATCTCCACTGGCAAAAGGAAGGTGGTTTGATTTGCTCATATGCCATCGCGTGCGGAAGGGTTTTCTATCGACGAATACTGTCTCTAAATTTCTAATATGACATCAGCATCTAGTCGAATAGGATTTTTATTGCACAGTTCTGTTTTCTCATTGCGTCGTGTGATATGTGCCATCACAAATATTGCCCTCCGCTCGCTTTCAAACCGACTTCTATAAAAACATTCTTCATGCCTGCCGTATCCTAACGGAACTATCAATTCTATACTTTCGTCTCTAATTCTATCATGAACATGTGCGTCTAAGTTTGGAAGATGATATTAGCATTTCATATCATTGTAAATCGTTTAACTTCACGTAGAAGTAACACACACAAAATCATTAATTTAGTTAACATTTTGCTATCGAAAACAAAACCCTACACTCCTTATTTATTTAATTTCCACCCAGAACTAAATTCGCGCGAAGCCTCAAAACCGTTATGTAAATCCGCGAGAACAGCAAAAACCGCGAAAATCGCGAAATCCTCGTATTCGTAACAATTCTGCGCTTTATATACGGCGTTGCCTAAACGTATGCCCAAGCTTCGCTGTGTGGTCTGCATACAGGCCTCTCGATCCCGAAGTCCATGGTTCGAACCCACTCTGCCTTTCATAAGACGGCCTTGGAGCAATTTTTCTTATATAATTTGCTAACAGATTTACATTTGATTTGATTGATGATAATGGTAGGTACAAATGAATTTTAATTTGAACTTTTTTTTACAAACGGTATGGTGCGATAATAGTGACTTTAGTGACCATTTTCCGAAAAATAGTGACTTTAGTGACTTTTGGATGCAAATAGTGACTTTTTAGTGACTAGGCTCAAAATAGTGACCAAGTCACTAAAAAGTGACTTGCTACCAGCCCTGTAATTGCTAACTCGAGACCACACATAAAGTTTATTTCGATATATATTTTATTAGCAGTTCGCGTGGAGAATGTTTATGTGTGCGCTGATATACATCATAAGTTCAATCTATGGATTTTTGCCAATAAATATGTGTGGATTTTTAGTAGTGTATAAATCCTATTATGTGGTAATATTGCTGTGCAATTAGTCTCAATGCTAATGTTGAATTCTTACAAAACTCGGATGCTATGCCAAAGGTACGAAAAAACGGCCAACTCGCGATGCCATTCGCATAGTCAACTTAAAACGAATTCCCAAAAACATTAAAAATTGAATTTCTTCCGGACACAGTTTACCGCTGCACATATATTTTCAGTGGCTTATGATATGGTTGAAGCATTAACTATGCATCACCCAACCAGCGGATGGCAGATTTTAATACAGTTCTGCATAAGAACCTTACAGAAACTGTATAATAATTGGGCATATACAATTTCGGAAGATTTTAATACAATTATTGTATTGAAATAATACAGATTTGTATTATTTTGATACAATATCTGTATAAAAAGCTTACAGAATTGTATATGCCCAGATTTTATACAATAATTGTCAGATTTGTTTTTTGGGTGCAGTTATTACAGACATAGGCAAATATTTTCACATTTTCTATTCTATGTCCGTCAATGAAAATAGATTAGAAACAAAAAATATTGAAATGTCGCATTTTTGAAACGTGTTTTGAAGTAAGAAACCATATTCTTGTTTGTCGCAGATTTGTTTTTACAGTCGCGGATTGGAATTCGATTAGTTTGTAACAGCCCTGCATATAGGGTTGCAGCGATTGCAAGAGCCGTAAGGTAGGCAATTATTTATGATATGTGTCACACTAAGGCGAAACTAAACGATTGAGTCGAGAAAGGCATCGTTATCGCTTCCAGAATTTCTGTAAAATTATAATGGATTTTATTTTTACTGCTTTATTATTTTTTTTACGTAAACTACGTCTAAGGGGAAGATTCGGATACAGGGTGTAAAATGAAAATTTCAAAATTGCAGACCGTCACGAAATCATGTAAGATTTGTAATATTAATAGGCCCTTTATCAATCGATTCATAAACTCTCCACCAATTTTCCAGTACTATTGAAACTTTTGAGTATCATCGCTAGACTATTGAAAATTTCAGTAATCATGCATCATGCATCCCCTATGCAGCGCGTTCCAATCCTTGGTAATTGCCTACTTTTAGGGTATTATCAATTGTTGAGCTGAGGCGTATGAAGCTGCTAGCCAGTGGGGTCCTTACACCCTCACAGAGTGGGGTATGCTACTAAAGCTGGGTAATAGTGTCGGTGGGATAGTTTCTTCTCTTCTAAATAGAGCGGAATAATTGGTTCGGTGTACTATATTTGGTTTTACGTAGTTTACGTCGAGCGGTCGTGTCTTGTATACAAGCCCCAATTTTTTTGTTTTGAAAATCTAAAATTTGTATATGTTTAATCACGAATCTCTAATTTTTCTTCTTCCGTACATCAGGACTGCAAACACCAGCTACTATGGACAGTATGAGCTGATAAGATTCATGAGTTAAGAACTTAAATTGCAAATTGCAATTCGCCAATGAAAAGTACGTTATACAAATCCAAGACCACTTTATTCAGCCCAACTTGGCTTTTCAACATTACCCCTTTTTCTTCCAACAACACTGGAACCTGTCTGAACCATTGCAATTCTAACCTCGTCGCACTTCCACATCTCCGAGAATGCAGTCATTTCCCGCAGCATATGTTCTGATGCCGCTATCCAGGAAGCATGGAAATTTGGTTGGGACTTTAACTGGAAAATCTTCCATGGGATGCATCATCACACGTTGGTCACGTGACCAGTCTTCTTTCGTATTCATTTCTGGAGGTGATCACTTGATCGTATTTGTTCAGAATGGCTATCAACAAGGTGCTTATTTTGTCACTATATGTAATAACTTCACCCATTGGCATTGTCTCGAGCTGGTGGATTAGTTCATTATGTCGATAAAACAGTTAGCGATGCGTGGACTTCGCTTTTCGATGTATATAAGCGAAGGCGCAGCTCTCGCATCGAGATCGTTCCTTTCGGTGAGTTGGTCAATGATGTCTTTAGCATATTTACTCTCAAATACGTAAGCCATAGCCTCATCCCTGTGGGGAATAAAGCGAGCCTCTTTTAAGCATTCCTCAATGGCCATAAACAGCACATTCATAGCTGCTTCTTTTCTAGAAGTGTCAGCCGTGGCAACCGCCACCGGGACGGCGTAACTTTCATTAGGCGTAGTTCTTTCAAGAGTGTAAGACAACTCTTCTTGGAGAAGATGGTGTTCCATGCGTTTCAACCAAAACGGAAATGATTTCTCATCTCCCTTAAACACCGGAACCACCACACACACCTTACTTTATTCATCTCGACAAAAACTGACAAATCCAATAAACTAAATTACATAAATCGTTGTGATTTTTTTTGTATTGTTCTAAAAATACAGAAATTTGGCTAACAATTAAAAAATAGTATAACAACCAATGCCATGCACAGACATCAAAACCAAGCAACTTGCGGGTTTGGATCTACTCCTCAGTTCGATCAAAATTCCACGCAAAGCGGAAACAGTGGAGCGGAAACAGGAGCACGATGGCTCTGGTAGCATTCCCCATCGCATTGATGGTGGTCGTCAGTGTCGGTGGTCATCATTCAACCTCAACGAACCAGCATTTTATGTGAAGAAAGGGTTTGTTACAAAAATGTCGTCTGTTGCGATCCCGCATGACGTGTTGCAGTTGGCGGTGCTGAAAATTTATTCCAAATGGTGGCGTCTTACCGAAAAGTCAACGAGTTTTGTTGCATTTAGCTATTATAAAAGCGCATTGGGGAAAGAAAATTGGATCTTCTCAGAATCAGCATTTTCTGAACAGAAAGGAAGGTCGATTGTAAAAATGGCCTTTTTCGGTGGCATCGCCGTGGTAGCATGGTTATTGTTAGTGATTTCATTAATTCGAACAAATTTATTGCCTCATCTCAATAAAACTTATCTAGAATTATTAACAGCTCTTAACCAAATTCAGCATCACGGTCATATCTCTTCTTGAATAAATAGTTTAAGGTGTAAGGCTTATAGTGAATACAGGCCCTATTCGATTTGAATAAAATGCAAGTTGTAATTTTCATGTTATCAAAATTGTATGTTGGTAACATCAAAAGATTTTTATTTTTCCATTTATTTATTTATTCAGTTTACATCTAAACAGATAACAATGAATCAACCATTTGACGCCACAATACACGGTTCGAGGCCGCATTTCTCCGCCCACCTCGCTCGCTCCATGCCGTCTCGTACATTCCGGATCGGAAGCGAGCACCATCTTTGCAGGGTTGCTGTCTGGCATTCTTGTAACATGCCCTGCCCATCTTACCCTTCCGGCTTTAGCTACCTTCTTGATACTGGGTTCGCCGTAGAGATAAGCGAGCTCGTGGTTCATTATTGGCCGCCACACACCGTCCTGTTGGACACCGTCAAAGGTCCTGAGCACCCGTCTCTCGAATACTCCGAGTGCTTGCAAGTCCTCTTCGAGAATTGTCCATGTTTCATGTCCGTAGAGGACTACCGGTCTTATCAGCGTCTTGTACATGACACATTTGGTGCGGTGGTGAATCTTTTTTGATCGCAGTTTCTTCTAGAGCCCGTAGTAGGCCCGACTTCTATAGATGATGCGCCTTCGTATTTCACGACTAACATTGTTATCAGCCGTTAGCAAGGATCCAAGGTAGAAGAATTCCTCGACCACATCGAAGGTATTCCCGTTTATCGTAACACTAGCATGTACTTTGTCTTCGATGAATTTACCACCAATTCAACTTTTGTTGCTTCACGTTTCAGGCGGGTGTACAGTTCTACCACCTTTGCAAATGTTCGGCCGACAATGTCCATGTCATTTTGTTTTCCCATGAAACTCGTTATATCTTCACTTATTATAATACTAGAGTCGATTTCAACATAAAACTAGCTTCAGTGCATAAACATTTTATAAAAGAAAAAAAAATGTGTTGCCAAATCGAATGGGGTCTATATAAAACAAAGCCAAATTTCATCCAGCTTGGTAATCACTTGCTTATAACGTTATTCCTTTCCTTTTTGGAATTGCGTTGCCAGCAATGAAGAAATGAGGAACATGACTTGCAGTGTTGTAATTATGGTTCTAATGTTTGAGTTTGTTTAGGAAATTAATGAAACTTCAGATTGAATATTATTACCTGTCTTTGTAAAATATGCACATATTTAGTAGCAAGGCACCCATCATGATCCTTGATTGTAATGAAATGCGACAGTAAAAAAGAAAGCAGTCACTTGCCCTCATACCTACCACGCATGCACATCTGGCGCTGACATTGATATTGAATTGGAGTTTCGATCCAACCTAAATTCCAAGCTAGCTAGGGAAATTAATTTCCAGTCCCCTACTGACATTTCCCGGTTTAGTCGTATCTTTCGTTCCAAGCTGTGTTTCATATGTTTAACCTGCTGCTTCCAAAATGGCAATAACAGTTGAAAATGAAATTCAATTTCTGCTCCTGGAAATTAATTATTCTAGACATTATGGATTGACGTTTCAGAATCCGGTATCAAACTCAGCAACTTTTAAGACAGATATTTGTGATTAAAATTTCAGATCCACATTTGGTTTACTTTTTGGTCTGATATAGGTTATTATATATTACCAACGCAACGGTGGGTAAACTTATTCCATTGCGATATTTGTTTCACCAATGTTTTACATAGAAGAATAGCTGCTAGGATGGGCCTGGTCAACTAGAACGCTTGCTCGCTAAAGAGCAAAACAATTGAGCTGAAGGATTTCCTTGAGGAGAAGGGAATAGACGTGTCGTTCATCACCGAAACGCACCTAAAACCGAAGGTGAACGTCAACATCCCGGACTTCCGCATCGTGCGATTCGACCGGCCAACCAGAGGAGGCGGTGTGGCCATCGCTCTTCGCTACAACATCAACTGTCGTCTGCTTCCAAGCTTCCAGCTCAATGTCATAGAGGACATTGGTGTCGAAACCACCACTTCTGTCGGCACAATCACGCTCATCACGGCGTACTGTCCAACGCAAGCCAAAGCCGGCGATGGATCATTGGCTGCCCTTCGGAGGGACATCGTCAAGCTTACGCGGAGGCAAGGCAAGTATATCATTGCCGACGACCTAAATGCCAAACAACAAGCCTGGGGCAACAGTCGCGGCAATCGAAACGGCACCATCTGGAGCAACGACATGGAGGAAGGCCACAACACGATCTTGAGCCCGGATTCCCCCACTCGGCTGAGTCGGTCCGGTGTCCACGACCTCTACATAACAAACATGAACGACTACGTCTCGCAGCCGGTCGTCTACCAGGAGCTCAATTCGGACCACTATCCGGTGGTGGCGGAAGTGGGCTCCTCGGTCAGTCGGTACCAGCAGTTACGGCGAAACTACCATCGAGTGAACTGGCAGCGGTTCTAGCAGTGCGTCGTTTTACCTCGGGATACCGCAAGAATCGACTAAATAGGCCGGCGGTAGTAGAAGTACGTGCAGTATCTCCTGCATTCCACACTTACGTTCCGGGTGAACGTTAGATCGAGACATGTGCCACCCAGAGTAGTCGCTATAGTTGGATCCGAAGCACAATCCAGATAGAGAAACTGCTTCATGAACCAGATGAAATCTCTGTAGGTTCTTAGATTAGTAGGTGCTGGGATTAAAGATGATATTCGACTGAAAATTTACTCAACTGTTAGCAATTTTCATATTTATTTGAAAGCGGCGTTGTTCTGTTGCTCTCAAGCAATTATGAATTGCACTTTGAAGAAAATTCGCCTCAGCTCAAACTTCTCCCATGTAATATGATGGTTATGCACGCAAAAAAAAGCGTTCATGAATTCGTGAACTAACGAGTTCACGGTGTATTTTTTCGTGAACAACAATCACGGATTCGGGAATACAGTCACGTTTTCTGAAACGTTCTGGAAAACGTGACTGGTGTTCCCGAATCCGTGATTGTTGTTCACGAAAAAATACACCGTGAACTCGTTAGTTCACGAATTTAAGAACGCTTTTTTTTGCGTGTGATAAGAACCAATTTGTTTTACACAATACGCCTATCCAATTACAAGCAGCAACAAAGCTTATGATTTGTACTTATAAAAATATTTGCCTCGGCTCAATCTTCTCTCGTGTGAAATTATGATTCTGAAAAGAACCCATTTGTTTTCAGTAATGCACCTTCCCAATCACAAGCAGCGACAAAACCGAAGCAGAATCTAGAGAAAATTTCATTTCATTGCTACTGACCCCAATGTCACCGTTACCGCTAAAACGCGATAGACACCATCCATGCGAATAAATTTTTGCAGCATCCCCCTCCGAAGAGCGCTTGCGCTGCTGCCGACGCCAAGCGATTATAATTTGCACTTTGAAGAAGTAAAAAAGAAGAAGAAGAAGAGTCCCTGGTTATGTACGAAAGCACTGGCATCGAACAAAAGAAAGGCGGAGCAAGCAAGCCGATGCCAAGCGATTATAATTTGAACTTTGAAGTAGTAAAAGAAGAAGAAGAAGGAGAAGAAGAGGCCCTGGTGATGTACGAAAGCAGTAGCATCGAACGAAAGAAAGGTAGAGCAGCAAACCGATGCCAATGATACGGCTCCCAAAGGGGCGGGGGCTCGGACTCTATGCAAACGTATTCTGATCAGCCGTAGTCTGGTTTCCTCGGAAAATCGGCAGGACAATTGCATCGCAGTGCCAACCAGACATCACCGGCGGTGGAAAGGCTGCGGAGAAGGTAACAGCAATGATGGTTGCTACGGGCGATGGCAGTGACGATAATTGCTACGGGCGGCGGCAGCAAGGCTCAAAGAAACGTCATCAAGGGCGTCTCATCGAAGGCTTCGAGCATTATAAACAACCTCGTAAATGACATCTTCGTGCGTGTCGAGCTGGCGAAGCCCGCCGTTTCGGAGTCAGTCGTAAGTCAGCTCCTAGTGAATGAACGAGGAAGTAGCTTCACTTAAAACGGCCCTTTTCAGGGCCACAGTCCCACTCAAAGAGGAGAGGAATTTTCGTACCGCGCACGCCGGAAATCAAAATTTTGAAATGAATTTCCACTACTGATGCCACTGTCAGCCAATTTATGATTTGCCGTTGGAACACGATAGACGTCAACCATTCTAATACAGTGTTTTGCAACGTCTCCATGCAAGGAGCGCATGGGCTGCTACCGACAAAGAATTTTGCCCGTCACCAAGTGATTATGATTTGCATTTTTTGCAGATTTTTGACTCGGCTCAACCTTTTCTCGTGAAAAACGATGTTTTTGTTTCCAATGACGTGCCTTTCCAATAATAAACAGCAAGTATACCGAAATCAAAATCTTGGGAAATCTTATTTGACCGCTAATGCAACTCAATGATGTGAGACGTCATCATTGTTAACTTCCCGCACTTTTACTGCTACCTATTCCAACTTTCTACCGTCGCCAAGCGGTTGTGATGTGCACTTTGAAGAAAATATTTCGGCTCTACCTTCTCTTGCGTACAATGGTAGATTTGACAAGAATCGATTTTGATCGACAATGCGCCTTTCTAATCATTCATAGTAAACAAACGATAGTCCGTACCTTGCGTAAAAATTTCACTGCTAAATAGCCACTATTAAGAAATCGATACCATTTTTGCAATCAACTCTTTCTTCTCATAAATTTTGGTCCTGAGAAGAACCGATTTTCTTTCCACAATGCGCCACTAACAGTAACTAAACGATAGTCCGAAGATTGTTGCTTTTGGCGATGGCCTCTCGATGTTCCGCTTTCTGCTGGGACTGCTGCTACGGGCGTCATCGTTGTGCCCGCTCTCCGAGAAAATTTAATTGAACTGAGGATTGGAGTCGAGCCCATAAGTTGCACGATTTTGATGTCTGTGCTTGCGATGCACATACGCGATTGGTTGGTTCACCGATTTTTCAGTGCCTAGTAAAATTCAATTTTTCAATAGTTTAGCACCTTGAATGCATTTTTTTGATAGTTGAGCAAAATCTTAAAGAGTTCGTCTATCGATTAACACCAAAATCTTTAAAATCGGTTGAAAGACGGCTGAGTTATTAGCCCTTACTTCCTGACCACTTTTCGTGACGGTCTCAGATTTGAAACTGCAGAATGACCCCCCTATGTTCCGGAAAGACGTAATCCTACGTCAAAACAAAAGATGAAAGGCCATGGCCAAACACTTGAACAGAAACATTATTGTATGAACACAAAAAAATGAAAATAAATTGAATCTAAGTTAAAATTTAAAAAAAATCAGAAGTTATGGTGAAATACATTTTTTCTATACCAAAAGTGCGTAGAAATTATTCACTCGAAAGAAACGAGAAAGGCATCATCACCACTAGGTGGATTAATCTGGGTTTTTTTGTTTACAGTGGTTGGTTTTCTCTTTTACTGACAATATTATTAAACAATTTTTAGATCATCTGTGAACGAACATAACGTGTTTCCAGATAATCTATTCGTAAACCACCTAAACTGTTTACTTACATACTTATAGGTACGAATAATGTACCACAGACATCTGTTGATAAAAATCAACAGTTGTTGAGTGTTCTCCACTGATACACATCATGTATCGCTAGCATAACAGCACAAATTTCCGTCAGAGTTGAAAATTCGGATAATGGTGCGTGTTTTTCCGGACATATTTTAAACTCGCAAAGGCAGCCCTTGCGATGCGGAACGCGTCCAAGAACTTGTAAAGCAGAATATCAGCAAGAGGAATTCTTTGATCTTGGACGCGTTCCCGCACACACACGCGTCAGTATGTCATCGGCCTTCTTGATTCGCGCGCCTATGTCGATCTTGATAGTTTTGATACCGCCGTCTGATGCCATTTGGCTGCTAAGATATTGAAAGCTTTCAGAATATTCTCCACTGGTTGACCATTGACTGTGAAGCTGGAAGGAGTCGCCGCCTTCACATCCAACGAATTGATTTTGTTGACTTCTTGGTTCTTGGAAATCTATTCAAAACAAGAAAAGCAATTCTCCTCAGTTTCCCATTGCACTACAGTAATTTTCCTTGCATACAAGTACATTGTTTTTGAAACTTCCGAAAAATTGAAATTGTAACAAATCACGTAACAAACTTTGACCAAAATTAATGCACTCTTCACAGTCTAGAATAAACAAAGACCCACCGTTTTCCGGCAAGAAACAAACCTCACCACCCTGCGCCTTTTAATAAATAACCTGTAATAGACAGAAAACTGCCGTTGTTCGGTTCGGTCTATAGTTCTTTGTGAGCGGATTTTTGGTTTCCTGTTGAGAAACATGGTGTAAAACGCGTTGAAATGGCAAGATGGAATTACTATCAATTAACTAATTTTATATTTAGGATTAATGACATATAACCATGCACTGCATGTTCCATTCTATGTCATGGTTATGATTCACGCAAATGTAATTCAACAACTCATATTGGATTTATTGTATACTAATCTAATAAAATATTTGTAGTATAATAAACGATTGTAGAGTATGTTAGTAACACATTTTCTTTTATGCGGAGGAAACACCGGAAAAGTTTAGGAAATGCATATTTAACCCTTCCTTCATGCAACAATAACAATTACTGCTGCATTCGGTTTGTGGCTAGGCAGCACGCCATTCACCTAAATCATATAAACATACCCCAACCCAAACATAGGAAAAGAAAATGGAATATCATCTTGGCAGGAATAATGATACCTGCCCAACTTGCGGCAATCAAAATGGAAACACCAAGGAAAATGGAAAGGAAACCGGTAGGCGCTGTCAGTCAAAACGTTCTTTGTACGTGTATGGTTGGGTATTTTATTTTAAAAGAAAGAGAGTTAACTATGCTTTGCACATCAGAATCCGAAGAACAATTACCTATGGGTTGCATTTGGTTTTGGAAAATCACGCAATCAATCACCGTACCAAATGGCAGCATAGTTCGTTGTTGCATCTTATTTAATCGCCTCTATTTTAACATTTCTACCATGACACCAATCTTTAAAATTTGAACATAACAATTTTGAATGCAATAACCGAATGTTAGCGAAGTGAGACGTCTCACAACTGACTTTTCAAAGTGAAAAGTGGTAAATAAGTAGTGGGAAGTGAGACGTCTCATTTTTCACACCTCATTAGGCCGATACAAATATTAAATTTATTTTATGTCACCCCCCCTTCAACTTTCCAAAAATATCAAAGAGGCGAAAAAAAAAAATTTTTTTTTGCGATTTTTTTTTATTTTGAGCATGTGCATAATTGTTTTTATCTTGGTACGAAATATATCATTTATAGACCATATATTTGTCGCCAAGAGTATTTCAAATAAAAATAACAGCGTATATATCTATCGGCATAAATATTCTATATCCTATCAGGTCACGCATAATAAGGGGACTCTTGCTTACAGATTCCGTCTAAGCTCCTTTGCAATATGTGGCCTACCCATTTCCACCAATGTTCTCGAACATCTAAATATTATTATAGGTATTTGATGGCTTTTATGTTGCTCGGCACACGCTATCCAGCTGAATGGTCCTCCGAATTGTAAATTTTAATCATCATCTGCGTTATCTTTGCCTATATACTATAACACGTTATAACACGTTTCAAGATCGAGTGGTACACTCAAACTTTGGTGCGTGGATTAATCCGGTTGGATTTCCAAATATTTCGATAACTCGCATAGTTATCCCCAGCTCGTGGTTCCATGTCGATCCCAATTTCGCTATCTGTTGATATCAGACTGGGGGCCATCCAGAAACCACGTGGTCATATTTTTGAAGATTTTCAACCCCTCTCCCCCCATGTGGTTTATCGTGGTCATTTGGCAGACCCCCCCTCTCCCACCTTTGACCACGTGGTTTTTTTAAGCACAATTTAAAAAAAACCTTATATAACTGAAACATATGATGATATGGAAATGCTAATATCATCTTCCAAACTTGGACGTACATGTTCATGATAGCATTAGAGGCGAAAGTATAGAATTGATAGTTCCGTTAGGATACGGCAGGCATGAAGAATGTTTTTATAGAAGTCGATTTGAAAGCGAGCGGAGGGCAATATTTGTGATGGCATATATCACACGACCTTCCTTCTGCCAAGCTCCCGTATGAAGGGGGAGGGAAGAATATCAGTGTGGAAGCTGATATATCTCCACTGGCAACATATGGTTAATCCGATCAATTGTGAAGATGGACAATTTCAACTGATTCAAAATCAAACTAAACCCAGCATTGGAATTATAAATTTTCATGAATTCGAACATTTTGATTATGTTATCAAGTTGTAATGAATCAGATATTAGTATATTTAGAACTCGCACACCCTCGATGCATCAGAAGGATACAAAAAAATGTGGACTCGCGAATATGTTATAAAAATTTCGAGAAAAATTTGTAATGGTTTAGAAATATTCCAAAATATCCCTATATATTTTTTTTTAAATTTCTTTATTGGTATTTTTTTTTTAAATAATTATGAATTTCATCACTGAATATCCCTATAGATTTTTAAGAGTATTTGGGACATTCCGTAGCTCTGGAGGTACTAGACATTATTAAGATATATTAACCTCAGCGAAGCATCTGAACTGAACTGAAGGTTTTTCTAAGGACATACAAGTTTTATTAAGAATCTCAAAACTCTCTTCATTATGCCAAGATTCTATGATTCTAATCAGAACCGTAACACAATGTCCTTAATATTCCTTTGCCTGAATTATATAGTTTTGTCTTAAAATGCAAGTTTTCATTTTAAATCTACAGTCTTTAAAATCTTTGGGTTCCTTTTGGTATTCTAGAATTTATTGTTATATCTTGGTATTTAACCCTCTCATGACGATTTTTTTACATGGATTTAACGTACATATTTAGGGTTTTTCACTCGATCTTGCCAAAACAAGTAGGGGAAGTGCACCGGTTTTGGCCAACTTAGTGCCTAATTTGGCCAACCCTGAAAAATACATATTTTTCCAAAATAATCGATCAGTTCAAAGCAGCGTTGAAGCATGAGGGATATATCTCTTGTTGGAACTAATAAAACCCTTGCAAATTTCTTTATTTTTGAAGTTATTCGCAAAATTGGCCAAATTAGGAACATGGCCAAAACCGGTACAGTTCCCCTATAGAAAGAACTAAAAAGTCGTACTTTTTTCGGGTGTCATAGGCAACTGCTCTGAAGTACATATCCTCGAAAGTATCAAAAATCATGTCAAGAAACAAAATGTCCTAAGACATGATATTACGGAGTCCAAGGAGCATCCAAGCAGGTTTATTGAGCCGATACGATTTTATTTATTACTTTCACAAGCTACAATAGACCTTCTATGAGTCGATGTTCTAAGATACGATATCGGCTGAAATGAAAACTCAGCCTAAAAAATTTAAAAAAATTTCCATAACAATTAGGAAATTTCCAATAATGAAATCATGGTATAAGCAATAAAAAATATTAAATTTTATACAAATAATGCAAAATTTCCATAAACAATTAAAAATTTTCCACAAAACAAAAATAAATTAACACTTTTAAACACAAAAATTGTCATTCCGTGCCGATAGTTCGAACGAGCCAGACGTGTGTGCTGTGTCTCATCGCGGATTGTGTTCGGTAGTGAAAAGGCTATTGTGTGGTGCGCTCCTACCTACGGATCCAAGGCGATCACTGTCGGCGAGTGAAGTAGCTGCTTCTGGCGACGCCAGTGAAGCAGGCTATTGTTACTGCTGCTACCTACAGCAGCAGGGGCAGATAAGTGGCAAAACTTTTTATTGTTCTCCCTTCTGTTTGATACAGAGTGGGACTGCTTAGAATTAATCTAATTAGTTTTTTTTAAGTTTTTTTTCTAATTTGCTATTAGTTCTAAGTTAGTATAAGCAAAATTATCCTTCCACCTTGCGGGGTGAGAATGGAGGAGGAGACTGGAGAAGGCAATGTGCCTGCTAAAAATGGAGGGCGCACTCGATTGTACCATGCGGCTTCGCCTGGGCCTTGGGTTGTTTACTTTCGGCAGAAAGTAAAAAGCCTAGATTTTCTCGGCATTAAACGAGATTTGACGCGTCGTTTTCCGAAGCTTGATTTTAGCCAGATCAACAGGAACAAACTACGCATCACCGCACCTACATACCAGGTGGCGAATGAAATTGCTGGCGACAGGGCGTACAATGTTGAATATATGGTTTATGTCCCCTCGCGGGAGGTCGAAATTGAAGGTGTGATCAACGCAGCGAGCCTGACTTGCAAGGATGTACTTGCGGGAAAAGGCCGCCTAAAGAATGCAATGGAGTCTACTGTGGATATTCTGGACTGCAAGGAATTGCATTCAGCAGCCACGGTAGATGGAAAGAAGGTATATTCCAAGTCAGGTTCGCTTCGGGTGACGTTCGCCGGTTCGATGCTCCCAAAATATGTTGATATTGAAAACATGCTATTTCCGGTGCGTCTTTTTGTGCCAAGGGTATTTAATGAATTATTGGCAGTGGCTGGTTTTCTACTCGCCGCAGCCACATCCAGGCGCTATAGTATATGTACAAAATAGCCAGCAAGAGTTAACCGCCAGAAATTTGTATGGCGAAAGACATCTAACGCTGGTTTTCTCAAAATTAGGAACTTTTCATGAAAAACTATTTGGTATCGGTTATGAGGGATGGTGTCCGCTACTACGCCTACCAAATATTTTTTCGATTAAAGTGCTTAATTTTGAGAAATCGAACCTTAGATGCCTTTCGCCATACTGATTTCAGAAAGTTAACTCCTAGTGTGCCGCTGTAAGCACGCTCAAAGCAGTCGATTCATTGTACCAATTGCAAACAACTTGGTCACACTGCCGAGTTTTGTGACAACAAACCACGTTGTGGCAAATGTTCTGAAAGGCATCGGGAGGAGTCCTGCCAGCAACAGGCAACAAAATGTGCTTATTGTGGTTTGAATCCTCCCCATGGTTTGCAGGAATGCCCGGTGTACAAAAAGCGCACCCAAAAAGTGAAGCGCTCGTTGGTACAGCGCTCCAAGCAGTCGTATGCGGAAATGGTCAAGTCGCAAGACACATCCGCCACAGCCACTGCATCGACTGCTATTTCAGCCACCGTTCGTGTAAGTGATTATTATGATTCCATATCCATTGATTAATTGGACTCTGACGCAGCCGATATAGATGATCCTGCGGAGGTACACGTGCCCGAAAAGAGGAAGCAACCGTCTTCCCCGGGATCGCGCCGCAAGAGAACAAAAATCATCCATAAAAGATTGGCAAAATCTGAAGGTAATGAGGATTTATTTAAAATCCTGAAGCAATCTGTCCCTACTGCTTCTTTTGATCCTAGTTGCAGTAAGGCATTCCCGCCATTGCCAAAATCCGATGTTTCGAAGAAACATCCGGCTAGGAGAATCAACGAAAGAAAAAAAGTAATTCGCACTTCTAGTAAAAGTATTCCGTCCAAGCGAGGATTGATCTCCTTTAAGAACCTTGTGGACCGTTTTTTGAATTTATTCAATATTCCGAATTCATTGAGGCCTATAATTGACCTTTTTATACCAACAGTGGAAAGTTATCTGAAGCAATTGACTGTTTCATGGCCCCTTCTTGCAGGAATTGTATCTTTCGATGGATAATACGGCCAATACCCAAGATACAATCACTGTGCTGCAGTGGAACTGTCATAGTCTGAAAAATAAATTAGACGTGTTCAAGTTTTTGATTCGCAATTCCGATTGCGATATATTTGCACTCTGTGAAACATGGCTTTCTTCTGAAGATGAAATCAACTTCCACGATTTTAATATTATTCGCCAAGATCGGGATGATCATTATGGTGGCGTTCTTTTGGGGATCAAAAATGCTACTCCTTCTACAGAATTCCTATTCCGACTGTTCCTGGCTTAGAAATCGTCGCATGCCAAGTAAATGTGAAGAATAAAGATCTTTGCATAGCTTCAGTGTACATTCCTCCAAATGCCTCTATTAATCGTCGACATTTTTGGAGCGCAGTCTCCTCCTATCATCTCCAGTATTGATATTGGGTGATATGAACGCACATGGTATTGATGGGGCGAAACGTATGGCGATTATAGAGCGCCTATTTTCTATGATTTGTGTGACGATTTCAATTTGAATATTTTGAACACTGGTGAAGTAACTCGAATAGGACCAAATGGTCAACAAAGCCGTATTGATCTGTCTTTATGTTCAAATTCACTATCATTAGATTGCACGTGGAAGGTAATTCAAGATCCTCATGGTAGTGACCATATGCCGATAGTCACCACAATTAAGAGTGGCTATCAACAATCTGAGCCAGTTAATGTTCCTTTAGATCTCACGAAGAACATTGACTGGCAAAAATTTGCATCGGCGGTAAAAATTGGTATTGACTCAACTGATACTCTTCCACCTTTGGATGAATATCGATTCCTTATTGAGTTGATTCAAAAAAGCGCACTAGAAGCTCAGAAACAACGCGTTCCAAGTACATCTGTCATCAGAAGACCAGCCACTCCTGGATGGGATGATGAATGTACTAAGTTGTATTCTGAGAAATCTGATGTTTTCAAGGCCTTCCGTAAACACGGAAGGTCAGAGCTTTTGAAGAGTATTTGAGGCTCGAAAGAAAACTCAAAAATCTTCTCAAGGCACGTAGCTACTGGCGACGTTTTGTCGAGGGACTATCACGAGAAACCTCAATGACAACACTTTGGAAAACGGCTCGCAACATGCGGAACCGCATTTCCACCAATGAGAGTGAAGAATACTCCAATCGAGGGATATTCAACTTCGCAAAAAGGTCTGCCCAGATTCCGTACCAGCAGAACTGCTATTTCGAGAATCAGTCACTGATCCCGGTTCTTTGGGTGGACCATTCTCAATGCTGGAACTTTCTATGTCTCTTCTTTCATCGAATAACTCTGCTCCGGGATGCGATAATATCAAATTCAATCTTCTTAAAAACCTCCCAGATATCGCTAAAAGACGATTACTTGACCTGTACAACTGTTTCATGGAGTACAACGTCGATCACCAGAATGGCGACAGGTCAAAGTAATAGCTATCCAAAAGCCTGGGAAATCAGCGTCTAATCACAATTCATATTGACCGATTGCCATGCTATCATGCATGAGAAAATTATTGGAGAAAATGATCCTTTCAAGAGTCGACCATTGGGTCGAAGAAAATGCATTGCTTTCAAATACTCAGTTTGGATTTCGAAAAGGAAAAGGAACAAACGATTGTCCAGCGTTGCTTTCTTCAGATATACAACTGGCCTTTGCGCACAAGGAGCAATTGGCTTCCGTATTTTTGGACATTAAGGGCGCTTTTGATTCAGTTTCCATAGAAGTACTGTCAGACAATCTGCACAGTAATGGATTACCCGTTATTTTGAACAATTTCTTGTATAATTTGTTGTCAGAAAAACAAATGAACTTCACACTCGGCACTCTGACAACTTCCAGAAATAGCTACATGGGCCTTCCCCAAGGATCATGTTTAAGTCCCTTGCTTTATAATTTCTATGTTAAAGATATTGACAATTGTTTGGAAGGACAATGCACGCTCAGACAACTTGCAGATGATGCCGTGGTCTCTAAGAGGTCCATGTGCAGCTGTCTTGCAAGGACCATTGCAAAGCACCCTAGATAATCTGACTGTTTGGGCCAGACATCTAGGAATCGAGTTTTCACCGCAAAAAACTCAGTTGGTTGTGTTTACTAGGAAGCGGTACCCAGCTCAACTGAAACTAAAACTGTTGAATGATGACATCAACCAATCTTTATCTTCTAAATACCTTGGGGTCGTGTTTGATTCTAAATGTACTTGGAAACTCCATTTTGAGTATTTGATACAAAAATGCCGGAAAAGGATCCATTTTCTACGTTCTATATCCGGAACCTGGTGGGTGCTCACCCGGAAGACCTCATCAAACTCTATAGAACGACTATCTCTGTTTTAGAGTATGGCTCTTTCTGCTTCCTCTCAGCAGCTGATTGCCACCTGATCAAATTGGAACGAATTCAGTATCGTTGTTTGCGTATTGCCCTTGGCTGCATGCATTCAACGCATAACATGAGCCTGGAGGTGCTTGCTGGAGTCACTCCTTTAAAGCACCGTTACTGGGAGCTCTCACTTAGAATACTCATCAAATGTGGAACAAGTAACACACTTGTACTAGATAACTTCGATAATATGCTTGAACTAACTTGTCGTTCAAGATTCCTGAGAATTTATCTCAAATACATATCGTCAGATCTTTGTCTTCCGTGTTATAATCCACCTCGAGTTCACTTCACCAACGACAGTTCCTCAATTGAATACGATCTGTCCATGAAATACGCTATTCAAGGAATACCAGATCATCTTCGACAAATATCTATTCCTCCCTTTTTCAGAAAAATATGAACATGTCAATTGCAACAACAGATATTTCACTGATGGTTCTCGCATTAACGGATCCACTGGCTTCGGTGTTTTCAATGTAACTTCAACCACCTTCCGAAAACTTCAGGAACCGTGTTCGGTTTATGTTGCTGAGCTGGCAGCAATTAACTTCGCTTTGGGGATAATTTCCAATCAGCCCGTAGACCATTATTTCATCTTCTCGGATAGTCTTAGTTCTATCGAGGCACTCCGGTCGATGAAACCTGTTAAGCACGCATCTTACTTTCTTACAAACATAAGAGAGCAGATGCGTGTTTTGGTCGAAAGATCATTCAAGATTACCTTTGTTTGGGTCCCATCTCACTGCTCAATCTACGGCAATGAGAAGGCAGACTCGCTGGCAAAGGTGGGCGCACAGGAAGGTGAAGTTTATGATAGACAATACTCGAGCAACGAGTTTTTCCCATTAGTCCGTCAGAGTACTCTTCAAAGTTGGCAAAGAAATTGGACACACAACGAACTTGGACGGTGGCTATTTTCCATAGTTCCAAAAGTTTCTGGGCGAGCGTGGTTCAGAGGTGAGGACTTAAGTCGAGGCTTCATTCGCGTGATGTCGAGACTTATGTCTAATCACTATTCACTAAACGCACATCTGTACAGAATAAACCTTGTCGATAGCAACTTATGTAGGTGCGGAGCCGGTTATGATGACATCGATCACGTAGTTTGGTCCTGCTCGGAAAATGACGCCTCCAGAGAGCAATTATTGGATACCCTTGTGGCCTGAGGTAAACAACCCTTCAGGGAAGTTCGCGGTGTTTTGGGAGATCGTGATGTTGTCTATATGCAGGCCATTTATAGTTTTCTTTGTGCTTCTGACATCAAAATCTAACATTTTGTTTTTTTTTTCTTTCTTTAAAGTTTTTTTTTGTTCTGTCTCTGCCTTTTTGTTCCGTAGAGCTCCATAGCTCTTGCCATCCGGAAGATGCTCCCAGTCGAACCATTCCTCGAGCACGACGACACGCCACATCGTCACTGACGCCAAATGCCCGGATGAGAAGCTGAAATTTCCTGATCCCAAATCCTAAGCCCCGTCCATCCTTAAACATTGTAAACTAACCTCGAGTCACCACGAGTACGCTGGCTTCTACCCCCCTCTTACTAACCGTATAATAAAATGATATTGATTGTATATATCACAAAGAACAATGGCTCCGTAAAGTGTTATACACGCCTGAGCCTACCAAATAAACGAAATTGGAAAAAAAAAAAAACACAAAAATTGCAAACATAAAAGAAGAATTTTCCATAAAGAAATCAAAATGTTACACGGAAAAAATATAAACATTCCATAAATAAATCAATATTAGAAAAAAAATAATTCCAAAATTCTCAACAAGATAAATATTTTTTTAGCCAAAAATTAAAACCTTTCCACGAAAAAATCAATAAAGAGCATTGAAAAAAAGGAAATTTTCTATTAAAGAATATAAAAAAGCAATAAAATTAAGCATTTTTCCATAGATTACCCCTTCTTTAAAAGCGTTTGAAGTTCATCACTGCCAAAAATATCTATATAAGATATATGTGTCGCCGATATAAATTTTTGCAATAGCTCCACCCTAATATAATCGATATAGAACCACACATAAATTAAATAATTGCTAATTCGAGACCACACATAAAGTTTATTCGGAGATATATTTTATTAGTAGTTCGCGTGGAGAATGGTTATGTGTGCGTTGATATACATCATAAGTTAAATCTATGAATTTTTGCCAATAAATATGTGTGGATTTTTAGTAGTGATGGAAAATTTTATCAATTTGATTGCTTTTCTTTCTTATTTTCTTATTTTTTATTGCTCTTTATTGATGTGAAAGAAACCCAGCATTGCCCAGGTGTTGTAAATGTCACAATGAACTATTTGCAGCACCGCACTCTAGATCAATTTCCGTGCGTTTGTTTTGTTTTCCGCAACAGCTGACCCAAAATTGTATCTTAGTGACTTTTTACATTTTCCCGTTAAATTCACCAACTTTTTGTATATACAAACCTTGCGGATCCCAAAACGAATCGATTAGGGAAAAATCTTGCAAATCGGTCAACTCGTTCGCGAGTTAAATCGTCAGGAAGGAAATCTCAACTCATTTGTATTATATAGAGATTATGTGGAGAAAAAAATATTTATTTTGTGAAAAAATTTGAAATTGTTTATTGCTAATATTGATTTATTCATGAAAAATTTGTATTTTTTTCGTGGAACATTTTGATTTCTTCATGGAAAGTTCTTATTTCACAATTGCAATTTTTGCTTTTACAAGTGCTAATTTATTATTGTTGAAATTTTTTTCGAAATTTACGCTGGAGATGTTTTGTTTTTTTTTCATTAACAATTTGTAGCAACATTTCCAAGCAAAATTTTTCAGAGAGAATTGTTCAAAAATCATTCGGAATGCCAGCACTTTATCAGGATTGTATGAAGATATGTCATAGTTTTTGCAGGAAATTACTTTACTGGATTTTTCCTGAATATCCACAAAAAATTCTTTTGAAGTTTTTTTCTTGGATTATTGGAAAAACATGAACATTTTTCAAAATTGTAGCTGCAGTCCGCTAATGCAAAAGTGTCGGCGGCGTGATGCCAAAAATCATCTGTGACGGTGGCGTGGCGCGGCGGATTTTAAAAAAATATTTTCCCATTTTTCCTTTACAATTTTTTTTGTGGAAATTGAGAATGAATCGCAACTTGTTTTTTCGTTTATTTTTTTTATAGAAATAGGCTGAGGCTAAGATGGTCAAATAACGCAGATATGCATCGGCGTTGCGACCGACGCTTCGTTACCGGTTATTTTCGATGCACACCTACGTCTTTTCAATGCTGAATTGAAAAGACGCTACGTGGGCATCGATCCTAAGATGCGCTTTGCGTTTAATGATTTGTATTTTTACACCGCTATGTTATTCACCAAAAGCTTTTCGTATATAAAAAAGACCACGTGGTTCGAGAGCTACACCCCCCTCCCCCCATGTGGCTTATCGTGGTCATTTTCCAACCCCCTCCCCCTCCATCCATATATGACCACGTGGTTTCTGGACGGCCCCCTGTCAAGATATTTAAATCCTCCGATCATCCGGCTACTGCAAAGTTTGGGAGGCTGTTCCCGTTGACACTCAACCACCTGGTCCTGCTGACTTTGATGGTTAGACGCCGCAAAAAAGCAAACGGTCAGCCCTTTGAACCCACTCAGCATAAATGAGCGTCGCAGTCCACGTTAAATTTCAAATACCCATCTCATCAGGCAATTTTTGAAAATACTCACGAGCCACTGAGACGATCAATTTACATGACAGCTGAAACTGTCTGCTTTATGTGCTGCTTTCAGATGTTTTGAACACGCCCAAATTGATAAAAATGGCGACAAATCAATTAACAGTACCTACCTAAGTGTAATATAGCGTTTCGTGATCATTAGTCAACACTTCAAATTGTATGCCTCGGATGGGTGGTTTTTGAAGAACACTGGCTGAGACTTGAAGACGCTGTTCGAAGTTCTCGAACTAACACTTCAGCTGTCCAAGTCAAAGAGCAATTGAGGGAATAACCTCCGATTGCTGCAGCCATCCTTTCTTCATCGGTCACGGTCAGGAAGTCCACCCATGCCCGCCTGTCCTGTCTGCAGTAGCGCCCGACTCCCACTCACAGGAATACATACCGTTGACGAACTCTACTTTACTTCTCTGATTCTTCACTTTCCTCACCGTTTGCTTCTCTACGCTCCTCAATCTTCCGTCGGGTTATATTTGTAATCCATTCTTTTTGCTGAGTGAGCAGTTCACCCAAGTTTTTCTCGCCGATTACGATAAAAGCATTCTTCACTGCCCACTTATCTTCTACGCTGCCACCTTCCAGAACGCCCACTACCCGAGTTCTAAGATCTTTAACGAACGATTTCTTCACAGCTGGATTTTCTGGACGGTTTATTTTGATTCGTCGCCCGAGCTTTCCCTGACACCGCTGAATCCAAGCAATGCGTTGTCGCCAATTAGAAGATGATAGTCAAAAGCGATGTCAGCGCTGCGGTTATTACGGACTTAAGAAGGCACCGTCTCCGTCATCAGCTGATTTATTTCCAGATGAGCTAAATACTACTAGTACTGCCAACTAAAAGCTGGTCTGGGAAGTAAGTCAAATGCTTCTGCCTGCAAACATGAGAAGCGGGCGCAGGAGGACTGACGATGGTAGGAAACCCGCAACAACCGGCTATATTTATTTACTCTTCGATATTTCACGACGCCTGAATGGAGCAAGAACAAATCCGTAAATGATAGATAAAGACGCGACATGTCATGTCAGTCACTCATCGATCCAGCTGATCAGCTGGAACGTTGACTCGACAACTTACAACAACTTCTTCAAGTTTTGACAACCTCTCCTAATTATATACCGCCATCGGGGGTGACAATGGGTCTGGAGGGTGAGAATGGGTCATCGCTATCACCAGCAGTCTGGAGGTCGTAGAGCAATATCGTTCAAAAAGGTCTCTTATATTTTAGTCTTCTTGCCCACAGATGCATTAAATCTATTCTACAATAATTCTAAGTAGTTGAAACAGTGACCCATTCTCACCCCTATTTGACCCATTGTCACCCCCGACGACGGTAGGGAAAGGTTGACAATTCTCCGATGGCAGTAGGCAGGATTCCGTTTCGGACGACCATGTGAGAACTATTCTGTCACGCTTTGCATCATGCTGGAGCAGGTCATTTAATTTCAAGAGTCCCTCCATTTGGTACTTATTGACCACGGAATCGTGAGTGAGTACAAAAGTGAGACAAGGGTGCATGTATTATAGGTACCTCTTGTGCTATTTCACATCGTAGTCGACCAAATCATGGAATTCTCTAGCAGTCTACCTCCATAGAGCAATGGAACGAGATGATGGTACTGCTCTACTAACGCCACAGCGCTCTACCAAGTAGAATAAACTGAATGACCTGGTCGTATGTTCCCACTCAACAAACTCCAACTGCACGGTAGCCGGGCAAACAGTGGAGAAGGTCGAAACCAAAGCCAGCCAACGTCGGACGGCGAACCAAGATCAACATAAAACATGGAGATTCAATCTGTCCAGACAACGCACCAAACCTCGAATACTCAACTCTAACATTAAATCTGTGATGTTATACACCAGTGAGACTTGGTGCGTATTGGCAGAGATCACATAGATTTGCAAGTAGTCATCACCCGATGTCTATGTTTTACAGATCGGGCCTAGTGGGTTCTGAGTTCCATCGACGATCCAATATTAACGGCAACTCCACAGTGTGAATGGGCGTAGGCCAGCCACAGACAACGCTAGAGCAGAGACGAGATCTGCAAGCAAGCGCTGGAATCCTGCAGGACATCGCAGCAGAGGCAGACCCAGAATCGCCTGGCGGTAAAACCCTAACAGAGAAATAAACAAAGTCGATGGGAATCAGACTTGGGAAGCTAAGGATGGAGATCCTTACATTGTCCCCATGTACCCTAAAAGGTGCTCAGAACACAAGAGTGGGTGTGTGAATTGAATCCCACTTAATGAATGCCACATGTACATGGGTGCTGATAAAGAAACCAATCCTAGTGTCGTTTAGCCTATGAATTGTGTAACTTTGATTAGTTAAGTAATAGAGATTTATTTTAGAACTTGTTTGGAATTTTTTTTTTTTTTCATAAAACAAGTGGAGCGGTATCTCTCAAAAAGCAAGGTTGTTTTCAGTGTATCGTACCTTGGAGTAAGATAAACAAAAATCGGCAACCAGACACCTGATAAGACATCTCTGATCAGCGGTGTTGAACTTAGTCTGTAGATTAAAAAAACAAAAAAAAAACATCTCAGATCGTGTAAGGATTGGGAAGCGCCCATGCAGCAATCGCCGTTCATGAGCCGAAATGGCCTCCTTACGACTATACAGAAACCCCCGCAGCTGATCCACGCATATTTCTGGCATAAGTAAGTTCAACGTCCATTGCATTCTCTCTACGGGTTTATCCGAGGCCGTAAATATGCCGCTAACAAGTAGCATAGCATTTCAATAATTTTGAGAACGTGAGCATGATATGACGAGCTGATCTGACGTGCTTCACCGTTTCTACTTCAAACTTTACCTATCTGTTCCGTATAGTCCGGGAAGTCTTCAATTCCGAACCTTCATAAAACATCCATGTTCAGACAACACATCTCTGATCTCAAAAGTACAGCTGACCATTGCCCCAGTACATACAATTTGAGCTTCATACTTAAACTTAACTTAAACAAAAGCTTATAATTCTAGCCGTACTTTAAAAATGTTGGTGTTATGGATTCAACAGTTTAGAGTCCATCGACAAAAACTTTTCCAAAAAGAAAAACTAAAATTTCTGCGGCAATAAGTTCCAGTATTTTTTAAATTATTTAAAGTTTCTGCTAAGTTCATAACTGCATAAATAGATTACAAATATTAAATTTTTCTACTATAAATTTCCATTAAAATTCATTTTTTATGCGATTATTCCCATTTTGGACTTTTTTTTTCGTTTCCTTGTTATTTTTTTTATTCCCCCCTCGTGTTTTCCAAGAGCTATCGGACATAAAATAAATTTAATATTTGTATCGGCCTTAGTCATTGTCAAATTCTGCAAAATATCCTATTCGGCCAAATGTCCTATTCGGCCAAATGTCCTCTCGGTCAAATGACCTATTCGGCCAAATATCCTATTCTGCCAAATGGCATATTCGGCCAAATGTTCTATTCAGCCAAATGTCCTATTCAGCAAAATGACCTATTCGGCAAATTTTCTATTTGGCTAAATGACCTATTCGGCCAAATGTCCTAATCGGCCAAATGTCCTATTTGGCAAAATGTTCTATTCGACCAAATGACTTTCGGCCAGATGGGTTTCAAGCTAATTGTTTGTTTGGCCCATTGGCTTTCGGCCAAATGGCTTTCGGCCGAATGGGTTTCGACCAAACGACCCTTCCCCTTTGGCAACTACTAAGCACGTTTGCTGGGTCGTGCGCAAATGCATTCTCTCTTGTAAAAAAATGCACCCGATTTGCTGGGATATGGATACTCTGAAGTAGTGCTTAACGATGTAAATCCGGTCATATCGCCAGGCTCGGTACAACATTTGTTCCCTCGTACCAATATGTTCAGACCTCACTGTAGATTTGATTGTCTTTGTATGAAGAAATTTGTAATAATTATCCGTAATGAACTGATGTGTGGACGAAACCAAAAGTGTAAGCAGTGCTGCAAAGTGTCACCGTACAAGTCACGCAAAGCGTGACAATAACAAAATCCAGGTCATGTGTCAAGTACTCAATTGTGATGCTCAATGTGGATCTCACATGCTTGGTGTAACGATCACCATGAAAGTGACATTTTAGCAACTAGCGCTTGGTCACTCACCATGTCACTCACTTCTTCTGCCTGTGATTACCAGCATGAATGATAGGAAAACTTTCCTGATGTTGTGGTTGTCATATCCATGTCATCTTGACTATCGTGATGATCACTTGACTTATGCGGTGTTTGGTTCGAAATCAACGCTCGACAGCAATGGAATAATCCACTTAGCGGAATTAATGGATTTTGCTGTGATAAAATGCATGAAGCCAAAATAGAATTTTTGGGAACATTTAAGTGTTCTTATTGTTTATATTGACTTTTGTGCAATATTTTAAGAGGTGCTATTAAAAGAAAAGTACATACATAGTTTTTGGAAATATGAGCCAGACTATCTTTTGAAAAGGCCAATTTTTTTTTTTATTGATTTTTCAAATGGATACAATTAAAAACGACGCATCCTACAAAAAATGTTGTATGGGTGACTATCGCAAAATCAGTCAAAGTTTCTAATAAAGATATCGGAAACAATTCAAATTGAGCCCTACACTGAAAAAAAAATCAGTTTCAACAGTTTCAAAAATTAAAACTCGATTTGCGAAAAAACGCTTTTTTTGATTTGTATGAAATTGTGTCTCAAGATAGGTGATTATGTTCCCTACCAACCGTCCATACATCGCAAGCTTGACACTTATAAGGGAAAAAAGTTTTTCTAACAAAAAATTTTTCTTGTCGGAATTGATTTTTTTCTCAGTGTCAAGGAGTGCCAGTGGATTTAACATATACATACATATATTTAAATATTCCTGTACAGTCAAGCCAGGGGACTGAAGAGAAGGCTAATACGCCTACCCACCATTCATTCAATATGGCGTACAATGTTTTTGTTTTAATTTCGTTTTATTCATGATAACAAAACTTCGGAAGTATCGACGAGCTATTTTTCGACCTAAAGAAGCCATACAAACACAAAAGGCTCGATGTACCTCAACAAATTGCAAGTTTTCGCCAGGAGAAGTTAAATGCCGATAATTAGCACTAACTGCGTACGAACCAATCACCCAAAATGAGCGTTGAATTCGGGTATACTACCAAGAAACTGGGTACCAAAAACAGAAGTACCAAAAGCGATGTTGGGTAGAGTGCCATTGTACCGCGGATGACAGGCGTTTCACCCTCCTGAGTCAAGCAGAGTACAATATTTAGGTCGTAACTAATCGCAACGGATAAAAATACACTGAAAATAATCTCGACAAGAAAAAGTTTTTGTTGGAAAAACTTTTTTTCCTTCAAAGTGCCCAGCTTGCGATGTATGGACGGTTGGTAGGGAACATAATCACCTATCTTGAGACACAATTTCATACAAATCAAAAAAAGCGTTTTTTCGCAAATCGAGTTTTAATTTTTGAAACTGTTGAAACTGATTTTTTCAGTGTAGGGCTCAATTTGAATTGTTTCCGATATCGTTATTAGAAACTTTGACTGATTTTGCGATAGTCACCCATATAACATTTTTGTAGGATGCGTCGTTTTTGATTGTATCCATTTGAAAAATCAATAAAAAAAATTTGGCCTTTTTCAAAAGATAGTCTGGATCAAATTGGTAAAAACTTAGAGCCATTCACAAATACGGCCCATACAAATTTCAGAACCCTCCCATACAAAATACGTTACGAGAGGGTGAGTGGGGGCTTTCAGCCCCCAGGTCCATTATAGCGTTATGTAATTTGTGAATGAACCCTTAATTTAACTATTGATTTATCCAATTTATCAATTAAAATCGACGTCTGTCCAATCAAACGACAACAAAATCAATCAATAACGGTGCTCACCTGCACTTTTGACAGCTGACCGACCTGATGCTCTTTATGGCTCTCAGCTTGTGGTTGTCAATCTGGGTGTCACGCTTACCGAAGGTACTCACGTGTCAGCTTCTGCATGTCACGATCAGGAGGGTGAAACGCCTGTCATCCGCGGTACAATGGCACTCTACCCAACATCACTTTTGGTACTTCTGTTTTTGGTACCCAGTTTCTGGGTAGTATACCCGAATTCAGCGCTCATTTTGGGTGATTGGTTCTTACGCAGTTACTGCTAATTATCGGCATTTAACTTCTCCTGGCGAAAACTTGCAATTGGTTGAGGTACATCGAGCCATTTGTGTTTGTATGGCTTCTTTATGTCGAAAAATAGCTCGTCGATACTTCGGAAGTTTTGTTAACATGAATCAAACGAAATTAAAACAAAAACATTGTACGCCATATTGAATGAATGCTGGGTAGGCGTATTAGCCTTCTCTTCAGTCCCCTGGTCACGATGCGCTTGCAGTGATTGTCAGTAAAGAACATCGTTTAAAAGCGTGGTGGTTTTTGTTTTCATATCTGATCATCTGGTGATGGTCACGACATTTTGCAAGACTGAGTGTAAGTGCTGATACTGTTATTATAGCACAGCGAGGTCGCACGGTCCACTCATCAGTGTTTGACGCGATCAGGGCATTAATACTATGGGAAAATGTACAGTGGATAATCTTCTTAATACAACGAAACCAGAAAACGTAAAGAGGCAAAGACCCAACACATTGCGGGATACGAGTGATTCCCGAAAGGGATAACACACACTCGAACAAACAAACCACGCTTGTGGTAGCAGCAAAAGATGATAATCCACTGTACAGTGCACCTACAACTGCTAAGTGGAATATTAAAGGATAAATTGTTATGGCTAATTTGGACTATGTTCGTATATTAAAACAGGGCTGCATTTTGCAACGGGTTTTAAAATTAAAAATGACGCACAGTGGTGGGCCCTCATAAAAATCCCGGACAAAACTTGAGATTGCATTCAAAATTTCACCACCGCGCGCTGTTGTATTTTGTACAACACTAACGAAAAACAGATCGCTCACAGTACACAGCATGAACGAGTTTGCATGAGCGTTTCAGGATCACACTTTGCTGAACGGTTTAGCAGCAATTGATTTAAGATCTGTTAACAAGAACATTTTAAAGATATTCAATTTCTTTTCCTACCGTTGAGCGTCAGTATAATCCTTAAGCCTTGTGCTGAACAAATGTGAATACCAGGATATTCGACAACATTTATTTAAACATAAAGACTGCTCGAAGAGTCAGTCTCAGTGGGTCCGATTTTCTGGATGTTAATGCATCGACCGTCCTTCTATACTCAATTCCATGCACCAAAAGCAGAAATAGGTTGGAAGCAAACATCTAACAGCTAAATATGACAATCTCATCTTATCACTTGCTCCGCATACTGTCAGTCTGATAATTCACTTCACGTTTTCGTATGGCATAGATCACCAAAAATACGCAGTATTTTTCACCACCTATTTGTAAGGACGAGGCCGTGGCTATTGCAGATTAAAGAATTGTATATTTATCATTATATACAATGAAATTTTCCAACGCGAAAATGGTAAATCAATCAAGTCAATCGAACATAATGACATATGGCCTTTATTTGCCCCAATGTACCATAATGAATATAGAATCAATGTAAAATATGACTTACAATATTCAACATCTTTTTAAAATCCCAAAACCAAAAAAAAATTGAGCGAAAAAAAATGTCCATATAATCGAGGTAAAAAGTCCATATAATCGAAGTCCATATAATCGAGGTAAACCTGTATTACCACTGAATCTTGGCCTGCTTCTTTACTCAATATTCCATTAACATTTCCACAGTTATTATTTGATGTTTCTATTCTGTACCCGTCCATTGCATGGATATGTGTCTTATGTTTCAAGTACAAAAATACGCTATGCCCAGTGAGTCGAGATTGCCGAAAACCCGAAAAAAATCTTTTGGACCGCCACGAAAATCGAGAATACTCCGCCTTTGCTGGCAAGGCTAACTAGAAACCATTGTATTTATTCATAATTTTATTTTTTTTATTTTATGATTTATATTTGATGTAATAGTTAATTTATGTACAAAAGAAATACGACTGAAAGATTTGGTTTTTTATTGGTGTTTTATTTTTATTAAATTATATTAATTTATACGGGTCTCCAGTTAGCCTTGCGAGCAAAGGCGTAGGATTCCCAACACAAATTCCAACGAGTTTTCATATTTTTTCTATATTTTATCTTTAAGAAAATTCTCTAAAATTGTGTTCATCTCTGACTGTGGATCCATAGAGGTGCACTAAATATGACAATAGTTAGAAATTTAAGGGATTTAGGGGTCAAATAGGCATCAAAGTGCGTTTTTTTATTTTTTCATGTATTCTGTAAGAATAAATAATATTTACAGATAATTGTTGATATTATTTTCCAAAAATGTTGTACAGACATTGATAAATGTTTGTGAAACAATAACTAATAAAGTGAATCATTTCGCAAATGTTTTGTTTTGTGATTTATTGGATAAAATACGATTTTAAATACTTCTTGATAGAGCCGATGTCGAACATTTCCAAACCATACCTGATCGCACAACTAGACAAGAGTTATCATATTATTTGAGAGTCGATGTGACAATAGATAGGATGAGATCGGAGAAATTCTTTTCTCATGCCTTTTCGCCCAAATTCCTCTATGCAATTATATAGCTCAATAATTTGTCGATTATACTATATGCGATTTGATGATTATTTTACCCCAAAAACACTTTAATTTTCAACTTTTGCCAACAAAATATGTATAGTGCTTTTTGAGGATACACAATGAAGAGGAAAACACAATTTTAGTACTATATTTTAAAGATAAAAGACGAAAAATATGAAAAAAATTGATTTATGGGACATTGGAGTAAAACGTGCTCAATAACTACATACAGTAGTATCCCGCGTCTATAAAAAATCACTCACTGAATTTCTTTGAAAATTTTCTTTTGAATAAGCTCTCATTCTCCTCTGTCGTCCGTGAAAAAAGTTATCCTATTTTGTAAAAAAAAATATATTTATTGAGCTTTTAGATTTGTATGACCCCAAAGTCCCCTATAATTCAATACATTCAATGAAATATATGATTATTTGTTATTTTCATTATATCATTGGAAAATATCATTTAAATTAATAGTATTTTCAGTTTCGCTGGTAACAAATCGCGTCGATCACTTTTTATGCACCTTTAAAATCGTCGCCAATATCTTTATTTTAAATCTGTGTTAATGCAAAGCCAAATCATTAAAACATGCAAAAAAAGTACTCAACTTCTGGAAATAATCTGATTATTGAAACCTAACTATTTTGTTCGTAGTTGATCTGACAGATCTTATGGCCATGTTTGCTGGCGACAATTTCAAATTGACGCGGCCGGAAAATTCAAATAAAATGCTTATTAAACACCAAAATCCCTGAAATTTTCAACTTTTTCCAGCAAAATATATGTAGTGCCCTTCTGTCGATCCACAGTGAACACAATTTTAGAGCAATGTCCTAAAGATAAAATGACAAAAAATATGTAAACTCGTGATGTATGGGACATTGGGGCAAAACGAGCCTCATAACTAAATACAGAAGTGTTCCACGTCCTTGATTCTTAAATTCTTTGGAAAATTTCTTTTTGAATAAGCCCTTAATCTCTTCTGTAAGTTTTCGGTAAAGAAAGTTATTATTTTTTCCTCTTTTGAAAGCGGATTACCTAATGTGCAATGAAGGAAAAAATATCATTTTTTTGTGTATTTTTTACAACACCATCATTATTGTTCATTAATTATAATTAGTTCATTTGCTTATTTATTAAGTCACTGATTTACTAGGTTTCAAAATAAATTTATTGATTTATTATTTTTTGTTGTTGATATATTAGATTTTGAGTGATTAGTTTATTAATTTCTTTTAATTCATCAATTTACTGTTCATAAAAGCATAACTTTTTCATATAGATAGCAAATCATGTAAGTATTGAACAGTTATGCTTGCAGCGGCAGTTTAGTAATTTATTAATAGTTAATTAATTAATTTATCAATTTTTTATTCATCAATTTTTTAATTTATTATTTCATTGATTTATAATTTATAAATTTGTTTATTTATCAATTTGGTAGTTTAATAATTTATTAACATACCTTTATAAACTTATTATGAAATATTTTTTATTATTGTACTATTTTATTTTGATTATTTTATTATATTTATTTTTTTATTCGATAATTTATAAATTCATTCATTTCTGAATTTATCAATCTTAAAAATTATCCATTTATTAGGTTTGCAAATCAATAATTTTGTAATTTAATCGATTGTTCAATTTTTTAATTTATCAACCCATTAATTTGAAGTCATTTATTTATTTATTAATTCTTTTGTTTATTCAAAGTCTTAGCTATATTAGTTATAAATGCTTGGCATACTTTTTCTGCTTTGCTACTACTGAATCATTTGATATGCTTCCGATATGCTTGTGCATCGTCTCTGTCGTTCACGGTGAACAGATTTTCAGAATGCTTTTGCCATTCGAACGTGAACGAGCTCCGTGGAATTTTTTTACCTGATTTACCAGAGAAAGCTTCTCTCCTCTCTGATATATACACCATATACGCCATATATCCACCACAGCAATACAGGGAGAATGAAGAATCTAACAAGATGTGTAGATTGCCTCTCTGTCGTTTTCATCCTGCCTGTCTGTCTGCCCTCGTTTTTTTGGTACACACATGCTCGTATGCTCTTTGCGTTATGACCATCCACGAGGTACAGATATTGATATTAATTATCATTCAGAATGTTTGTGATTAGGTATACCTATATTAGTTTATTCAATAAAGTTGTTTATTTGAAACAGTTTATGTGAGTAATTTACATAATTTGGATAATGACTATCAACAAAATCTTAGCACAGCAAAAATTATTGAATACATATTAAGACTTTCAAAAGTAAACACAACAATTAAATACGGTACGGATATACGATACGCGATCAATTGAATTTAATACGCGAAAACTTGAGCAAAAATTGGGTTTTTTTATTGGCGAACTGGTCAAATATTCAAACAGTAATTAACACTATTCGAACAAATGAATAATAAATTTAAAAAAAAAATGAGATGAAGTATTAAACAAATGTAAACCAAAAAGTATTAAACAAATGTAAACCAAAATAGAAAGTCAAAAATGATATCTAGCAAAAGCAAAAAAAATTAAAAAAAAAACTCCTCATCAAATTAAACTTGTTACTACATGTCGAAATCAATCGTTCAAATGGGATAGAAGTCACTAGATAGAAAATTAGAAGAAATTACTTCTCTTTTCGTAAATTCGTATTTTCTTAACTATAATTGCATAATTGAACATTATTGTATTAATGTGTGGAACAGAATGTATCATGTGAATTACATGCTTCGTAGGTCGTTTTGCCAGAACTCCTTTGATGCGAACCAATCGAAAGATAATATTTGGATTCAGGTCAGTTGATCACCGGAACTTGTTAATTCAGCTTTGAATGGTGCAAAATGTATACATTTGGTAGCACAGTTGAAAATTTGCCATTCAGAAATCATTAAGTACATTACCTACTGGCTTTTCATACCAAAATTCCCGAACATTTAAACGAAAAGATGATTAAAATTAATCAACTTGATCAATATCGTTCCGTAGATTACCCACTCAAATAATTCATATACATATATGCGACAATATGTTTCATTTTTATTTTCTTCGTTTACTACTGTACACTTACTTGCTGCCTGCATTCGTGGGCAATAATTCAACACTTCCAACTAGACTCGATTGTCCACGACGATGTTCACTGTGAAATTATCGCTCTTTCTCACCTCTTGTTCATGTTCATGTTCACGGGAGGTGTACAGAGGGCTTAACTACAAAGCAAAACCATGCTGAAAGGTTTGATTTTTGGTCCGGTCTTGAGAATTTTCTCAAATTCCGTGGGCACAAAAGTATCATCGAAATATGTGTCTAGGCTGATTCATTGAAGATTTAGAATGTTTTAAATTTATACTGTTGTACTACAAGAATGAATCGACAATTTTTGCCTTATCACATCAAGCATGGTCGTGGCCTACCTACATATCTAGCAACATATCAGTCCCACAACGAGTTTTCGTGAAACCATCTTCAAGTGGGTACTAAAAGCAGCAACATATTTGATTGAATCTCGAGCGGTTTACGTAATAAACGATATTATTTGAATTAGAGACCATATTTTCTTTAGCTGCATAGGGCAACTCGATCTTTGTGTAGCAAAGATCCCATTCTAATGTTGTTTCCGCTGGCCAAACTGACTATTAGGACAATGAATGAGTCACTGAAATCTCGCTTCTCGTCAATATTCGCAAAGCTTTAAACTGAACAAATGATTCAACGCATGCTTAACAATTGCTTAACGTCAACTCGTTTGATCTCTACAGCAAAAAGATACACATTATGTTAGTAACCCAATCATCGATGTAAATGGGTTATTTCGAATTTTATTCGTGCAACGCATCCACTGTAGAACACAAAGCAGACATGTGTAATACGGGCCGGAACGACTAACCTTCTTAGTATTGTAGGATCACGTCAAACACCAAATGTTGATGGTTCATTGAAATTCCTAATCCTTGTGCTTTCCGTTGAACGCTTGGCTGTATACTCAGTATGTACCGTGTGTTGATTCAAACGTAAAATCGGATTCAATCAAGGCGGGATACACTAGACGTTAAAGCTTCAAGCTCTATTTTTACCTTGAATAATCTAGATTCTCGAGTTTCTAAGCATGTGAATTGGATAACGATGAATGGGATATTGGCAAAGGTAAAAAAGCTTCGCCACAACAAGGATTGCTATCATGTGAGTACATCGACACACATGTTCCACCAATTGAACGTCTTGAAAATTAACGCAGTAAATTTGGATATTTTTAGGGAGAAAAATGAATAGCAACTTGAGGAAACAATATTTTTAATTTCGCAAATATGGAATTTGGTAAAAATGTTTAACCCTTAAATGCGCAATGTTGTTTTAAAACAACAAACCGAAAATACGTTTAATGTTAATAATTTCAATGGTTATTTACGTTAAAAATATTTTCGACGATTTCTAAAAAAATCGCCTTGCGCCTTTAAGGGTTAAAACTAAATATACAATAATAGTAAAAAAGTTTCTAGCTGCTAGATTTATGAGCCGTGTAGCCATGTTAACAGCCAGAGTATTCCTGAATCAACATATGCGAGCTATTTAAAGTTGAAAGGTATATGCTTTTCTGTTCAATTGTAAATGAGAATTGATAAATCGAATTCATGAAAAAAAAAAAATCAGCCGTGTGCTTGTCATACGAAACAGCAATAACTCTGCATCTGTTAGGTAACCCATAGCGCTAGGTGATTGCTTTCCATTCCGAAAACCCCATTAACGGGTATTTGTGCTTCCTTGCATGTTCAATTGCTCTCCAACAAATGAATTTTATGTCCTCGAAATTCGTAAGCATGAAACTAGATGAATAAACGTGATTGTATTAGCATCATCGGTTCAAACAAACCAAATAATATTGTCGAGCCAAATATACCACCGCACATGCATTTGGGTGTCCCAAAAACAAATAAGGAAATTAAAAATATAGCCGTTACGTATACTCAGTATACGAGAAAGGCAAAAGTTAAGGTTGGTTAAAGGTTTAAGGTTACTTAAATTTCAAATTGTAGCGTTACTTTCTCGATTATTCATCTATTTTTTCCAAATGAGAATGCGATTGGCCTGCTTATTATTTTAGAGATCGTTACAGCTAATTTGCAAATTTTACTTACACTATCTAGCAGTGACATCATGGATAGAATATTCGTGCTATAGTCGTGTACAATATGTCCCAAAAGATTATACAGACCCCATTCGATTATGGAAACATGGTCGGAACGTTTCTGTTGCCAAAATCGAATGGTTTTTGTTTTCTCATGATTCTTAGGGAAGATCCATTAATTACGTAACGCAAAAAATGGTCACACTTTTTGTATGAGAAATTCGCATTCGCATTCGCTTTGAATGTTATATTTGCTTCAATTCTTCCGCCAAGTAATAATACTTCATTAGGGGCCCCACACACGCTCCGACATGTTGTAGAACTTTGACTCCGCTCCCAGCAAATTTGACTAGGTCGGAGTAAAGTCGGACCGTCTGTGGGCAAGTTGTACGACTGTTGGACAGAGGGTTTGAAAATTGTAAAATTCGTCGGATGAAATCAAAACCGTTTGATTTTGCTCAGACTTTTTCACCTTTCCCGTCAAAAGTTTTTATTCGCTCAATCGATTCTTTGGCTTATTTAAGGTCAGTTTTCCCGAAGAACACCAGTTTTTTGACGCCTCTAAGATTTAAAAAAATTTAAAACAAAAATCGAAAAAGTGCTGTTTTTTTAAGATTGAGATTTTGAACGAATATCGGGTGAATTTTTCAGGTCGGTTCACACGTGCAGCACTTTGTCGGTTTTTATTTTCGATTTTATAAATATTTATAAATAGAAAGAAAAATAAATAGAAAAAATATGGACTCTTTGGGAAAGTTGACCGTAAATAAGCCAAAGAATCGACTGAGACATTAAAAATAGATACAATTTTTGACGGGAATGGACAATTGGTAGATTTTATTGTAGAGCACCAGGATTTGTTTTTAATTCCAACTGTTGTTGAACGCTGAGTATGGAATTGATATTTTAACCACACACTGACCGTTGTGACCCCCGTTGGTCCCCTTGAAGATCCGAAACATCCGTAAAAATTCAAAAATTTCATCGTAAAGCGGCGGGATTTTTAAGAATAATTTATTTTTTAACCTTGAGTACGGAATTGATGTGACTCACACAAGGACCATTGTGACCCCCTGGAAGATTCGAAACATCCGTAAAAGGGTCAATTCAAAAATTTAATTGTAAAACACCGGGACTTTCTCCATTTCTTGTTGAACTCTGAATACGGATACCTATTGTTATCGTATGGAATTGATGTTGTAACCCACACACGGGCTATTTTGGCATACGGGTGGTCCTATGGAAGATCCGAGACAAACAATGAACGATTCGTAAATTTTATCGTGAAACGACCATATTCTGTTGAACCTTTAGTGTGGAATTGATGTTGTAGTCCACATTCGGATCATTGCTGCCACCAAGTAGACTGCAGGAAGATCCGGAACATGCGTAAAAATGGTATAAATTCTGACAGCCATTTGGTGTCAAACCCTGAGTATGGAATTGATGTTGTGACCCACACACGGACCATTGTTGGACTGTCTCATAAAAACCTCCTCAAGTTGGCCATGGAGAAAGGCCGTCTTCACATCATACTGCTTGACATTCATTTTTCTTTTGGACCAAAAGAATCAGGGTCCGGAACGTCGTTTGAATGACCGGCACCGGTGCACAGTGATGCCACTCCATACAAAACAAGGAAAAAAGTCTTTTCAATCACTTTTTGTCAACCGATTTTCTCGCAACATGTTGCATTTGATGCGGAATGCTATCCCATATTGAAAATTGGCCAGATAGGACTATGGGCTCAGAAGCTATAACCAAAACTTTTTTTTTTCGTACAAAAAACGCCTGAAAACCCATCACTCATTTTTTTTGCCCCAATACTCAACCGACTCGCTCGCAACAAACTGCCATCGACAAATAAGACAAATAAGACAAATAAGACAAATAAGACAAATAAGACAAATAAGACAAATAAGACAAATAAGACAAATAAGACAAATAAGACAAATAAGACAAATAAGACAAATAAGACAAATAAGACAAATAAGACAAATAAGACAAATAAGACAAATAAGACAAATAAGACAAATAAGACAAATAAGACAAATAAGACAAATAAGACAAATAAGACAAATAAGACAAACAAGACAAATAAGACAAATAAGACAAACAAGACAAATAAGACAAATAAGACAAATAAGACAAATAAGACAAATAAGACAAATAAGACAAATAAGACAAATAAGACAAATAAGACAAATAAGACAAATAAGACAAATAAGACAAATACATAAGACAAATAAGACAAATAAGACAAATAAGACAAATAAGACAAATAAGACAAATAAGACAAATAAGACAAATAAGACAAATAAGACAAATAAGACAAATAAGACAAATAAGACAAATAAGACAAATAAGACAAATAAGACAAATAAGACAAATAAGACAAATAAGACAAAGAAGACAAAAAAAACAAATAAGACAAAAAAGAAGAATAGGACAAATAAGACAAATAAGACAAATAAGACAAATAAGACAAATAAGACAAATAAGACAAATAAGACAAATAAGACAAATAAGACAAATAAGACAAGACAAATAAGACAAATAAGACAAATAAGACAAATAAGACAAATAAGACAAATAAGACAAATAAGACAAAAAAGAAAAATAAGACAAATAAGACAAATAAAGACAAATAAGACAAATAAGACAAATAAGACAACAAGACAAATAAGACAAATAAGACAAATAAGACAAATAAGACAAATAAGACAAATAAGACAACAAGACAAATAAGACAAATAAGACAAATAAGACAAATAAGACAAATAAGACAAATAAGACAAATAAGACAAATAAGACAAATAAGACAAATAAGACAAATAAGACAAATAAAGACAAATAAGACAACAAGACAAATAAGACAAATAAGACAAATAAGACAAATAAGACAAATAAGACAAATAAGACAAATAAGACAAATAAGACAAATAAGACAAATAAGACAAATAAGACAAATAAGACAAATAAGACAAATAAGACAAATAAGACGAATAAGACAAATAAGACAAATAAGACAAATAAGACAAATAAGACAAATAAGACAAATAAGACGAATAAGACAAATAAGACAAATAAGACAAATAAGACAAATAAGACAAATAAGACAAAATAGACAAATAGACAAATAAGACAAATAAGACAAACAAGACAAATAAGACAAATAAGACAAATAAGACAAATAAGACAAATAAGACAAATAAGACAAATAAGACAAATAAGACAAATAAGACAAATAAGACAAATAAGACAAATAAGACAAATAAGACAAATAAGACAAATAAGACAAATAAGACAAATAAGACAATAAGACAAATAAGACAAATAAGACAAATAAGACAAATAAGACAAATAAGACAAATAAGACAAATAAGACAAATAAGACAAATAAGACAAATAAGACAAATAAGACAAATAAGACAAATAAGACAAATAAGACAAATAAGACAAATAAGACAAATAAGACAAATAAGACAAATAAGACAAATAAGACAAATAAGACAAAAAAGACAAAAGAGAAATAAGACAAATAAGACAAATAAGACAAATAAGACAAATAAGACAAATAAGACAAATAAGACAAATAAGACAAATAAGACAAATAAGACAAATAAGACAAATAAGACAAATAAGACAAATAAGACAAATAAGACAAATAAGACAAATAAGACAAATAAGACAAATAAGACAAATAAGACAAATAAGACAAACAAGACAAATAAGACAAACAAGACAAATAAGACAAATAAGACAAATAAGACAAATAAGACAAATAAGACAAATAAGACAAATAAGACAAATAAGACAAATAAGACAAATAAGACAAATAAGACAAATAAGACAAATAAGACAAATAAGACAAATAAGACAAATAAGACAAATAAGACAAATAAGACAAATAAGACAAATAAGACAAATAAGACAAATAAGACAAATAAGACAAATAAGACAAATAAGACAAATAAGACAAATAAGACAAATAAGACAAATAAGACAAAAAAGACAAATGAGACAAGACAAAAAAGACAAATGAGACAAATAAGACAAATAAGACAAATAAGACAAATAAGACAAATAAGACAAATAAGACAAATAAGACAAATAAGACAAATAAGACAAATAAGACAAATAAGACAAATAAGACAAATAAGACAAATAAGACAAATAAGACAAATAAGACAAATAAGACGACAAATAAGACAAATAAGACAAATAAGACAACAAGACAAATAAGACAAATAAGACAAATAAGACAAATAAGACAAATAAGACAAATAAGACAAATAAGACAAATAAGACAAATAAGACAAATAAGACAAATAAGACAAATAAGACAAATAAGACAAATAAGACAAATAAGACAACAAGACAAATAAGACAAATAAGACAAATAAGACAAATAAGACAAATAAGACAAATAAGACAAATAAGACAAATAAGACAAATAAGACAAATAAGACAAATAAGACAAGACAAATAAGACAAATAAGACAAATAAGACAACAAGACAAATAAGACAAATAAGACAACAAGACAAATAAGACAAATAAGACAAATAAGACAAATAAGACAAATAAGACAAATAAGACAAATAAGACAAATAAGACAAATAAGACAACAAGACAAATAAGACAAATAAGACAAATAAGACAAATAAGACAACAAGACAAATAAGACAAATAAGACAAATAAGACAAATAAGACAAATAAGACAAATAAGACAAATAAGACAAATAAGACAAATAAGACAAATAAGACAAATAAGACAAATAAGACAACAAGACAAATAAGACAAATAAGACAACAAGACAAATAAGACAAATAAGACAAATAAGACAAATAAGACAAATAAGACAAATAAGACAACAAGACAAATAAGACAAATAAGACAAATAAGACAAATAAGACAAATAAGACAAATAAGACAAATAAGACAAATAAGACAAATAAGACAAATAAGACAAATAAGACAAATAAGACAAATAAGACAAATAAGACAAATAAGACAAATAAGACAAATAAGACAAATAAGACAAATAAGACAAATAAGACAAATAAGACAAATAAGACAAATAAGACAAATAAGACAAATAAGACAAATAAGACAAATAAGACAAATAAGACAAATAAGACAAATAAGACAAATAAGACAACAAGACAAATAAGACAAATAAGACAAATAAGACAAATAAGACAAATAAGACAAATAAGACAAATAAGACAAATAAGACAAATAAGACAAATAAGACAAATAAGACAAATAAGACAAATAAGACAAATAAGACAAATAAGACAAATAAGACAAATAAGACAAATAAGACAAATAAGACAAATAAGACAAATAAGACAAATAAGACAAATAAGACAAATAAGACAAATAAGACAAATAAAACAAATAAGACAAATAAGACAAATAAGACAAATTAGACAAATAAGACAAATATGTAAGACAAATAAGACAAATAAGACAAATATGTAAGACAAATAAGACAAATAAGACAAATAATACAAATAAGACAAATAAGACAAATAAGACAAATAAAACATATAGCATTAGCATAGCATAGCATTAGCATTGTTACGGTGTAATTCGTAGATTGGACACTAGTGATACTCATGTTTCACGTTTAAGATCCTTTTCTAGAATGCTATCAGAAATCAAGAAAGGGAGTAGTCCTTGATTCCAAGTTTAAACAATTTAAACAAAAATTTCAAAAGCATGAGGATTACTACTCCTGGCCACGCCCATCTTCACCGTAACTAGGGAGAGGAAGGAAATGTTGATGTGGTACTTACTTAACGAGAGGCCACGGACTTAGCGACACCCTCATAAGTACCACGGAATTGGATAATGAGGAAGGTATTCGTTGGGTCAGGATTTGTCTGTAGCTGACAATGTAACTATTATAGATCTTATACCGTAACACACCACGTAAAGGTGTCTACTCAGCGTTACGGGTCTATAAGACATATAATACATATAAAACAATTTCTCCAAATATTCCTCCAGGAACTCCTTCGAATATTCCTCCAAGAATTCCTCCGGATAAACCTTCCTCCAGGGATTCTTCTAGAACTCCTATAGGAAATCCTCCGGATATTCCTCCAGGAATTCATCCGAATATTTCTCCATGCATTCTTCTGAATATTCTAACAGGAACTCTCTAGAAACTCCTCCAGGAATTCCTCCGAATATTCCCCAGAAATTTCTTTGGATACTGCTCCAGGAATTGATTTGATTATTGTTTTAGGAATTTTTCCGGAAATTTCTTTATGAATTTCTTCGAATATTCCTCGAAAAATTCTTTCCTATGTTTCCACAGGAATTACTCCATTCCTCCAAGAATTCGTCCGAATATTCCTCCAGGAATTCCTCCGGATATTCCTCCAGGACTTTCTTCAGCTATTCCTCCAGGAATTCCTCCGTATATTTCTCCAGGAATTTCTCTGGATACTCCTCCAGGAATTCCTCCGGATATTCTTACAGCGATTCCTTCGGATATTCCTCCAGGAATTCCTTTGAATATTCTTCCAGGAATTCCTCCGGATATTCCTCCAGGAATTCCTCCGGATATTCCTCCAAGAATTCCTCCGGATATTCATCTAAGTATTCCTCCAGGAAATCCTTAAGATATTCCTCCAGGAATCCCTCAGGATATTCCTCCAGGAATTCTTACGCATATTCCTCCAGAAATTCCTCCGTATATTCCTCCAGAAATTCCTCCGGATATTCCTCCAGGAATTCCTCCGGATATTCCTTCAGGAATTCCTCCGGATATTCCTCCAGGAATTCTTCCAGATATTTCTCCAGGAATTCCTCCGGAAATTTCTCAAGGAATTCCTCCGGAAGTTTCTCCAGGAATTCCTCCGTATATTCCTCCAGGAATTCCTCCGTATATTCCTCCAGGAATTCCTTCGGATATTCCTCCAGGAATTCCACCGGATATTCCTCCAGGAATTCCTCCGCATATTCCTCCAGGAATTCCTCCGGATATTCCTCCAGGGATTCCTCCGGATATTCCTCCAGGAATTCCTCCGGATATTCCTTCAGGAATTCCTCCGGATATTCCTTCAGGAATTCCTCCGGATATTCCTCCAGGAATTCCTCCGGATATTCTTCCAGGAATTCCTCCGGATATTCCTCCAGGAATTCCTCCGGATATTCCTCCAGGAATTCCTCCGGATATTGCTCCAGGAATTCCTCCGGATATTCCTCCAGGAATTCCTCCGGATATTCCTCCAGGAATTCCTCCGGATATTCCTCCAGGAATTCCTCCGGATATTCCTCCAGGAATTCCTCCGAATATTCCTCCAGGAATTCCTCCGGATATTCCTCCATGAATTCCTCCAAATATTCCTCCAGGAATACCTTCGGACATTCCTCCTGGAACACCTCTGGACATTCCTCCAGGAATTCCTGCGGATACTCCTCCAGGGATTCCTCCGAAAACTCCTCCAGAAATTCTTCCGGAAATTTCTCCAGGCTTTCCTCTGGAAGTTCCTCCAGGAACTCCTCTGGAATTTCCTCCTGGAACTCCTCTGAAAGTTCTTCCAGGAACTCCTCTGGAAGTTCCTCGAGGAACTCCTCTGGAGGTTCCTTCAGGAACTCCTCCGGAAGTTTGTTCTGGAGTTTCTTCGAAAGTTCTTTCTGAAATTCCTCCGGAAATTCCTTTTTGAATACCCTTGGGAGTTCCGTCTGGAATATCTTTGGAAGTTTCTTCTGGAATTCATCCGGAAGTTCCTCTTATAACTCCTCCGACAGTTATTTCTAGAACTCATCCGGAAGTTTTTTTTCCGGAATTCCTGCGGAAGTTGCTTCGGAAAATCCTTCTGGAAGTTCCTCTAGGACTTCCTGGTAGCCCAATTGATACGAACTCCAACACAGTTTGGAAATTTTTGAACTTCTGGTTTAGGTAAAAATGAGGTGCGAATCATATACACGAGCTCTATGGACGTGTATGGATATGACTGGTCAATGTCAGATTTTTATCGAGCGTAGCTGACCTGTTTAACCAATTGTTCCAAACTCCACAATAGTTTGGACAACCTAGAACATCTGGTTTGGGTATAACTATAAACGAAATTTGTAAGCGTGTTGTCTACGGACATGTATGAACATGAATGATTGATATCATGTTTGTATCGAGCGCAGTTGACCTTGTAGACCGATTGATTCCAGAACATTTTGGGAAACTTCGAATATCTGACATTGGTATAACTGAGTTCCAAATCGTATGCATGGGCTCTACTGACTTGTATGGACATGACTTTTTGCTGTTAGATTTGTACCAAAGGCAATTGACCCAAACTCTAGAGCAGTTCGGAGAACCTAGAACATCTGGTTTGGGCAAAACTGAGTAGAATATCACTGGCCTCTACTGACCTACATGGACATGACATGGGTTTCCATTGCCACGGGTTTCCGTAGTTTTCATCGTCAACATTTGCATATCATCTTTCATCTGTCCTAGAGGTTATTTTGGAGTCGCAAGGGATGTCTAGAAGAAACATTTTGTAGACACATTTTTTGAACCTGTAAGTGTTGTTCCGACTGAAGTATGTCATGTAAATCGAAATTTACTATATTTGGTTACTAGGCGTGATCGAAAGAAACATATCTCACCAGTTAGTGAAACTAGATGAGATAGGCTTGTAAAAAGGAATATGGACCCACGCAATAACTCCCGTAACCATGCTCTAAAAAGTTACCAACTAATGTCAATATTATTTCTCAATCGTTTCAATATTAATATTATCAGGTTAATAGGGTCCACCCTTACGAACATTCACAAAATAATCGGTACAGATGGCGTCACCAATCCTTACCATTATCCGGATAAAATTGTGCAGTTCTACACCGAATGTTCACCGAAGCGTAGAGCAATTCCGTCCCAGTTTATGCGCCAATAGTAACAAATTTGCAAAATTGCGTCAATTCAGTTGCCCCTGTGGCGGCAGCCAACAGAACGGCTTGTGTATTTGACCTAAATGCAACTAGTTTTCAACCTCGGGCAATCAAATAGTGGTGGAGCAGCCGTGGCAGGCAAAACGCGAATCAAATGCTAACAACAGCAAAAAAAAAACACAAATTTATTTCCGCTTTGAATCGATTGCATCCGCGGTGATATAAACGTATATACGAAGGGTATATCAAATTGGAATTGAATTTGTACCTCAAATCATAGCTTTGGCCGTCAACATTTATTGATTTCCGTGTGCCTAAAAATCGAAGCCAGGTGCAGCGAGTAGAGTGGAAATAAAACTGTGATTTTCCTCGGAATTGTCGATGCACACCGCTGACGCTGGCCGGTTGGTGGTGGTCCGAAGCTTCAGTTTCCAACGTCTATTTTTAACTGATTGTGAAATAAACGGTCACGTTTTCGTCTATGCTGAATTTGGAATTTTTAGACAATTCAACATTGTACCAACAGCATGGAATGTTTTTGGCAATGTGAGGTACGGTTCTAACGAGAAAAAGATGAGCCTTCGATTTGTCGAATGTTTCATATTTTCTCTTTGTTCAGTTGGTTGGTAGTAAGAATAATTTAATAGAGTAAATGGTTTTCATAAAGCGTTTTGGGAGTTTTGTAAGAGGGAATGTAACCGGTTTATACTTATAATTTTAACATCAACTCTCAATGGCGCTCCTTTCATTCAAAATCGCTGCGTAAGCTTCAACAACGCAATAGAAGGAACGGAGAAGCTTCTAATTAATTACTGGAAATGCTAGTAGAACACTCATAACATCTCTAATTTTAACTGTGGAAATATATTTCCAACAGTACTTGTCGTATTGAACAACCCTTGTCATACTTATATCCCTCGAATAGTTTATTGTTGGCTGAAACTGAGAGCCGGTCTCGTACATTGCACCATTCTACGAGTGTAAGCTTCAATAAACAATTAATTGATCGGACTCCGGCTATTATATATTTCCAGTTGAAAAATCCGTTTTGGCATCTTCATTTTTCTTCATTGCATGGAAATGGAAGAACCATTAAGGTCATCAGTATGCAATCTGCAAGGGAAGATTCAAACCAACACCACAATTGCAAAACTGACTGTCTTCATAAAATTGCTTGGAGAGGAAAACGTGCGGCTTCTTGCTTCTTGTATGCATCAGTGGTAGGGTATGTGTTTGTATGGTGCTTCCGTTTGGCAATACCAACCAACTGGTTCTGCGGTGCGGCACAGAGCCTCAAACTCGTACCGAATACCAATAACCTGGTGCGTCCTGGCATTAGTTACCAGCAGCGGTCCGGAATGTACTTATGCTGGGATGGTGGAGATAGACTCCCTGATCTCACTCACCAACAAACCATTCATTGGAACAGAAGGTCGGAATGTGATTTATTTGCTGGTGCATAGTTGTGATATTTGTTTGCCACGTACATTGGTCAGATTGGTAGAAAATTGGGATTGCAAGTCACGGTTTCATGTCCCACTCTCTCTGGACTGGCATCATATCCCCGAATGGGGACGATGCCGCCTCGTCACTTAGTATGCATTAGGCAGTTATTAACTGCGAGAATTCTAAGCCAAATTACATTGATGCATTTGTATATATGTGGCAAGAACGACACATTTTGGCCTGAAAATTTGAGAATATGGAAAGACCCTTAATATCCTAAATATAGTGAAGAGAGACTCGAACGATATGGTTTTGCTTTGAAGTCACGTATCTTTACTGTATCTTACTGAAATCACGAAACTTCTAATGTATCGGTTTTCTTTGACGAAATGAAACTTCTGCATTATCAACTTTATAAATGAAATTCTGAACAAAATTACGGATAACGTTGGTATGAACATAATGTTAAAATCAGAGAATGGCAAAGCAGATAAACGATCGCGTTAAAATCAAGGAAAACCAGTTACTACAAATAACGTGTCTTCGCTGGTATTATTATTATTATGTAAAGAAGCATAAACATAGATAGATTCATAAACTGATTAGTATACCGTTATTAATTTTTCAAACATCGATTATTAATGAATACGCATGTATCTCTGTTTTAATTAACAATAAGGTACGTAGTGTAGTGTGTGACTGAAATCCGTACAGCACCGAAGTCCGTCCACCTTATGAGATATCAACAAATTAAAGAGTTTTTTTTGTCTTGTCTTGTCTTGTCTTAGCACATGCACAGCCAGTATTGAAAAGCATCCTGGAAATGTCGGTTGTGTTTCCGAGCATTTTCTTGTCAGCATTAATATTTGCAGCGTATCATAAATATGACACAAATATTAAAACGGCCAGGCCCACCGTGCAGGCTCGAAATTGGGAGATAATTCATAACTTCCCTGCAATCAAATTATTCACTAATGAATAACGTGATCAACGAAAACTTTTGAATTCACGAAAGGAAGAAACGGGGACAGCCGTACCAACCGTTCCACATTTGAGGGGTTTATGAAATGGTGACGTTGGGAGTGACATTGCTAAGAAGATTAATGTCACTCCTTGCTGATCCAACATCCAGGGATGGGACACAGGTATTTCTCCCATGTGTCCTGGCAATTATGCCTAGGCTAAAGCGCCATTACTCGCTCCAACAAATTAAATAGTTTTTTTTTTTGTAATAAATTTATAAATAATATTTATCTTATACTGTTCATATGCTTGTCAGTAACAAATTTGGTCATTGAAATTCATTGAAATTAAAATAACGAAATTTAAAAACAAATCGTCACCCTGCAAATACGGATTTTCAGGCGCCATTTTCTCGCGTGTTATCCAAGATTGTACCAAAAGTGCTTGTGTTTAAATTGCAATTTGCACTTCCATGCTACAATGGCAGCTAGCTAAATCCAGCCAAAACGTAAATGGGCCATCATGGGACTGAATGAAGGGTAAAATCCAGCTTTTGACGCAGATGGATTTTGCAGGATTGTGCATAATTATGTTTCGTCTCTCTTCCTTCATGGTGAATATTTTGAAACCACGTTAGTTTTAAACTATGAAAAAAATAGACCGCACAGTGTTTGATTTCGTCGATTTCACGATCAAAATTGAATGACACACATGATATGAAAAGTCGCATCTTTTGATGTAATGAGTTTGATGATTAAAACTAAAAGTGAGATGAAAATTTCATTTTCACCAAAAACATAAATAGTGAATTGGTTTCTTCAGAAAAAGTGTAGTGTTCGGTATTACGAGAAACTTTGTAGAACATTCCGAAGCTCTATCTATTAAAGGTATCGAAATATGAGCGCAATCTGAGATTGACAGTTTTTTCATTATAACTTTTTAACCCAATTTTTTACATTTTCGTAGTCTTCTACACAAAATACGCGTTTTGATTATAATAGAGAGTATCTATCTATTAAACTTACAATTTTTTTCAAGTTTTTCCATTATTTTTAGACTAACTTTCACCTTAAATAACCGGCGCAAAATGGCGCAGTAGGTTCAGATGGCATCTGAAAGTCCTAGCTTTCTTCTATAAGTGACATGTGAAACCCTTTGTCGGCAAGAGTGGGTAGGGTATGTTACATTCAGAATAAGTGTTCAATGTATTGGTACTAGAATCTACATTGGTACAATGTATTTTTAAACCTTCTAATTTACAGGTTCAGCATTCTCTAAGAAGTTTTTAGACATGGAGAGACGCTTCTTTTGAAATGAGAATAATCAGTTATTAATCATCCTAGAACTTCTTCCTAACGTATTCGGGTCAATATGACACGCATCGCACTTTCAAATTGTAATAACTTGTTAACGCAACAATGTGATGTTCTGAAACTTCTTGATTTTTCCTATTTCGTGGAAAACTATGCTCCTGAACTTTTGTCTACTTTTACGACGTTTCTGACGGACTACAAAAAAATCACACATTGACCTAAATTCACATCAGTTCAATCAAAGTTAATTGCCTATTTCCGGGGATTAAACCATCCGACTTGGACGTTAATTTACAATGTTATGGAAACTCATAAGTGAATATGTACGTTATGTGGAAGATATTGATTTGAAAAATGTATTGGAGGTAACCACTTTCCCTTCGATGGGACTCGAACCCATGACCCTACAGTACGCTAGACTGGTGCTTTAACCAACTAAGCTACGAAGGACCTCCGTCGGCCTTCGCAACCTAGCGGCTACTGAACGAGCTCGAGATTCCCAAATTGGACGCATAGTCAAATCACTCGCAATCCATTTCTCAAGCCAATACTTCCACATGTGTATTGTACACGTCCACATTAGAGGAGCGTGAGTATTTAGAATGTCTGGCGGCTATACACATTCTTCATCAGCAACGGTACTGATCAAGTGAGGTTGTGTAAGCATTTGCCAGTCGGTCGTCAAGCTCAGACCCGACCGCATTGCGTAGGCAAGAGCACGCAACTCAGGTTCAGTTCAATCAAAGTTAATTGCCTATTTCCGGGGATTAAACCACCCGACTTGGACGTTAATTTACAATGTTATGGAAACTCATAAGTGAATATGTACGTTATGTGGAAGATATTGATTTGAAAAATGTATTGGAGGTAACCACTTTCCCTTCGATGGGACTCGAACCCATGACCCTACAGTACGCTAGACTGGTGCTTTAACCAACTAAGCTACGAAGGACAGCTCGTTCAGTAGCCGCTAGGTTGCGAAGGCCGACGGAGGTCCTTCGTAGCTTAGTTGGTTAAAGCCATTCAACATGTTTTTATACCAGAAATACCCGTCAGTTTATAATTATTCTGAAAATAAAAGTTCATCTGTTTAGTGTTTTTTGTTAGCCCAACATATTAAACAACCCTGGAAAAGATCATAAAAATGTGGAAATTCATATTACAAAGTTATATTTGAAAACGATTCATATCGCAACACTTTGATCAGATAGAGCTTCGCTATTCCCTGGAAAGTTTTTCGTAATGGAATTTTATACAGCTTTAATGAAAATTAAAAACATTGTACCTATTGTTGCGCTTATCTTTTTAGATTATCGCTGCGGTCTTACTCTCGCATGCTCGACTACGAAAATAAATGAAAAGATAGTCGCCGGGTTAAAAGATAGGTAGAATTTTCCTGCTACAAATAAAACCACGTACTTTTCGCCAACTGACAGCAGTGTTCTATTGTATTAGCGAAAGACAACCGGAGTCACTGAGTACATGGAGTTTTTTTCATGCAAACGGTGGGTAAGATTTTCATTGATTCTGTCGTGTTTAGTGACTGTTGAGATTATCTGAGGAGCAACCAGCTGGAAGCCGCAGTATTCTAGTTTTTATCGAGATGCATAATATCTATTTTTTTGACAAAGGAGAAATTTTTAACTCACTTCTAGGAGGATTGATAACTGAACTTTTCATTCCAAAATATGCGTCTCTTCATGACGGAAAGCTTCTTAGAGAATGCAGAACATTTAAATTAAAAGGTTAACTAGTTATTCACTTCAATACATTGAAGACTTCTTCTGCAGGTAACATACCCTACCCACTCTTGCTCTCTAGGACTTTCAGAAGTCTCCTGAACCAACTGCGCCATTTTGCCCCGGAAGGAGCTGAAAGTTAGTCTAAAAATAATGGAAAAACTTGAATAATTCTGTTAGATTAAAAGGTAGAAACTCTCTTTAGTAATTGAAACGCGTAATTTGTTGGCCCGAATAACTTAGTAGAAGACCACGAAAATGTAAAAAATCGGATCGCAAAGTTAGATTGAAAAAACTGTTTTCAAGGGGGTCATCCTCAGATAACACCCATATTTCGATACATTTAATAGATAGAGCTTCGAAATGTTTTACAAAGTTTCTCGTAATACCGAACACTACACCTTTTCTGAAGAAACCAATTCACTATTTATGGTTTTGGTAAAAAGAAAATTTTCCTCTCACTTTTAGGTGGATTAATCATCATATTCATTACATACATCGCCTTTTCATGTTTAAAAACTTTGTAGAAGATACCAAATATACAAAACTAACAGTTTGGAAGTCAGACCGCGTCGTGCTTTCGTGCTGTGCGGTTCTTTCTCTCTTTGCGGAAGGAAGTTTTTTATACTACCCGAAGCTATTTTAATTTCAACGGTGCTTCTTAGCGCTATTTGTACCCACTGATCCCGTTACGATCTTTGCAAGGACCCGTGCCTTCGTTTTACGTTGGACCCGTTTGCGGAAGTAAAATTCCGACAAGCGGTGGTAATCCTGCAGGGACACCGTTCTGGGAAAAAACCTCTTAGAAGGTCACGTCTCCACGCTCAGCCATGAGCATTAATAAAAACAAGAGGAAGGGGGAGTCTCTGAATTCTCCACTTCCTTCAAAGAAACAAGGTTTCAAGGCCGTCCTGCCAAAGCGCGGAAAAAATAGAAGGAAGCTGGAGACTTCAGATATTCCTTCTAACTCTAATATCGGAAATAATTCTTCTCTAATCGAACTGAGCAATCAGTTCGATTTGATTAATGATGAAATTGAGCAAATCGAATATACCTCTAGCCCAGGTGATTCGATTCATGCGAAAAAGCAAAGGATTTCGCCAATTGTGGTATCTGTTGCCGAGTTTTCTGGCTTCCGGAATGAGATTTTGAGTAACCTTCAGGGGATCAAGGTTTCATTTCAGATTGCTAGGAAGGCTGACTGCCGCGTTATGCCGGGATCCTTTGACGATCGCAAACGTCTTCTTCACTATTTAACTGAGAAGCGCCATAAATTCTTCACATACGACGACAAAACTGAGCGATTGTTCAAAGTCGTCCTGAAAGGTCTCCCCAGTGATGATAAATCACTGGATGAAATTAAAATTGAAATTTCTCAATTACTTGGATTTTCACCAGTCCAAGTAATTAAGATGAAAAAGAAATCCCACTCTGGTACTTCCCAGAGGAGCATTTCTCAAGAATTTTATTTAGTTCATTTTAACAAAAGTGAACTAAATAATATGAAAAGTTTGGAAAAGGCCTGTATTATGTCCCATGTCCGTGTTACATGGGAACATTTCCGCAGGCCTGGGGGAAATTTCCAAAACCCCACCCAGTGCCGTAAGTGCCAAAAGTGGGGTCATGGAACCAAACATTGTCACATGGCTGCTAAATGCATGATTTGTGGTGGAACCTCTCACGCCAAGGACGCATGTCCTGTGAGAGAAGATTCCAATAAATTTAAATGTGCAAATTGTGGGGGCAATCATAAATCCAATTTCTGGGAATGCCCTTCACGCAAAAAAGTTTTGAATTCCCGTGCAAAATTGATGACGGGAAATTCCAATCGGATCCCAGATTCGACGGGTAGAAATTTCGAAACCAGTTACCGGTCGAGCAATTCATACCCACCACAATTCACAAACAAATTTTGCCGCTCGTCAACGGGTAGCAAGCACTTCAGTAAATTCCAATTTTTCGAATGTACCTACGTATGCAAACATCGCTGCTGGTAGACAAAATTTCTCTTCTCAAAATGAGGTTTATACCCATGTCCCAACGGAAAATAATGGTCATGTTGCCGATTCAGGTAGCATGACTGCTTCCGATTTTGATTTTTTAACTGAACAATTGCATCACATGATTGATGCAATGTTCAAAGCAAATACCATACCAGAAGCTGTTCAGGTTGGTATAAAGTACACACAAAAAATTGTTATCGGACTCCGTTTTAATGGATCTAAATAATTGTGTGAAAGTTCTAAATTGGAATGCCCGCTCTCTAAAGGGCAAGGAAGATGAATTATTCAACTTCCTAAAAGTTCATAATGTGCATATTGCCATTATAACAGAAACTTATTTAAAGCCCGGACTCTCCATTAAAAGAGATCCAAATTATTTTATCTACAGAAATGATCGTCTTGACAGCGCCTGTGGTGGGGTCGCCATTGTCATTGATAGACGTATCAAACATAAATTATTTTCTTCGTTTGAAACCAAAGTTTTTGAAACCTTGGGAGTTTCTGTTGAAACAAATTTTGGTCAATTTTCCTTCATTGCAGCCTATTTGCCTTTTCAATGCAATGGGCAGCAAAAGAATTTGTTGAAAGATGATCTTCAAATTCTGACTCGCAACAAAATTCTTCGTAATTGGTGACTTCAATGCCAAACACCGTTCATGGAATAATGCTCAAAGCAATTCCAACGGCATCATTTTATTTGAAGATTGTTCTGCGGGATATTATACTATTCAATATCCCAATGGCCCTACTTGTTTTTCTTCCAGTCGAAATCCTTTTACAATTGATTTAGTTTTAACGGATTCAAGTCAGCTGTGTGGCCAATTGGTAACTCATGCTGACTTCGACTCTGATCACCTTCCTGTGACATTTGTAATCTCACAAGAAGCCATTTATAATCCAATCAGCTCTACTTTTAATTACCATAGAGCTGATTGGGATTCATATAAAACATATATCGATAGGAATTTTGATGTTGATACTCCTCTCGATACCAAAAGTGATATTGACAATGCGCTCGTATCTTTGACAAATTTAATTGTCGAAGCCAGAGGCATTGCAATTCCTAAATGTGAAATTAAATTCAACTCCATTATTATTGACGACGATCTTCAGCTACTGATCCGTCTTAAAAATGTGAGGCGAAGGCAATACCAAAGAACTCGCGATCCCGCGTTGAAAGTTATTTGGCGTGATTTGCAAAATGAAATTAAAAAACGTTTCGCTATTCTGAGAAATACCAACTTTGAGAATAATGTCTCGAAGTTGGATCCCAGTTCGAAACCCCTTGAGAAATTAACAAAAATTCTTAAGAGACCTCAAAAGCCTATCCCAGGGCTTAAAGAGGGAAATAAAATTTTATTAACAAATGGCGAAAAGGCTCAAAAACTTGCTCAGCAGATCGAGAGTGCCCATAATTTTAGTCTAGGTCTCACTAGTCCAATTGAGGATCAGGTTACACGGAGCTTCGAAGACATTCTCAATCAAGAGAATGTTTTTGACCCTTCGTTGGGAACTAATTTGGATGAAGTGAGATCTATTACTAGAAAATTTAAAAATATGAAAGCGCCGGGTGATGATGGTATTTTCTACATACTTATCAAAAAACTTCCTGAGAGCTCTTTATCCTTTTTGGATAATTTATTTAACAAATGTTTTCAATTGGCATACTTCCCAGATAAATGGAAAAACGCCAAAGTTGTTCCAATTTTGAAGCCGGACAAAAATCCAGCTGAGGCTTCTAGTTATCGCCCAATCAGTTTGCTTTCTTCAATAAGCAAACTGTTTGAAAAGATTATTTTAAATAGAATGATGGTTCATATTAATGACAATTCTATTTTTGCTGATGAGCAATTTGGTTTCCGCCATGGGCATTCAACCACTCATCAGTTATTAAGAGTTACGAACTTAATTCGGCTCAACAAATCTGAAGGATATTCGACTGGAGTTGCTCTTCTTGATATAGAGAAAGCATTTGACAGTGTTTGGCATGAAGGTTTGATTGTAAAATTGATGAATTTTAATTTTCCTCTGTACATTATTAAACCGATCCTAAATTATTTATCAGATCGCTCACTGCAGGTAAACTATCAGAATTCTAAATCTGATAGATTACCTGTAAGGGCTGGTGTCCCCCAAGGCAGCATACTGGGGCCCATTTTGTATAACATTTTTACTTCTGACTTACCTGATTTACCACCAGGGTGTCAAAAATCTTTGTTTGCAGATGACACAGGTCTCTCAGCCAAAGGGCGTAGCCTTCGTGTCATTTGTAGTAGATTGCAAAAAAGTTTGGATATTTTCTCCACTTACTTGCAAAAATGGAAAATTTCCCCGAATGCTTCCAAAACTCAGCTTATAATTTTCCCACATAAGCCGAGAGCTTCTTATTTGAAACCTTCTAGCAGACATATTGTCACTATGAATGGGGTTCCAATTAATTGGTCTAGCGAAGCAAAATATTTAGGACTTCTGCTAGATCAAAAATTAACTTTTAAAAATCACATTGAAGGTCTTCAAGCCAAATGTAACAAATATATTAAGTGCCTATATCCACTTATAAACAGAAAATCAAAACTTTGTCTTAAGAACAAACTTTTGATTTACAAACAAATTTTTAGACCAGCCATGTTGTATGCTGTGCCAATATGGACTAGTTGCTGCAATACGAGAAAGAAGGCACTTCAGAGGATTCAAAATAAAATTCTGAAAATGATTCTGAAGTTTCCTCCGTGGTATAGTACCAATGAACTTCATAGAATTTCTAATATTGAGACATTGCAACAAATGTCCAACAAAATAATTTCCAATTTTAGATAAAATCGTTGCAATCTTCTATTGCAACGATTAACAATTAGTATAAAATAGGTTAAGATTAGTTTAAGTTGAAAACATTGTAATTCCTAAATGGTTCAATTCAACCAGAGGAAAAATTCTAACTGCCAGAAGCAATTGAAATGTATTAATAATAACTAAAAATATAACATAGCAAATAAGGATGATACTGTTAAGAAAACACGGAACACCTAGTCTAAAAGATGAATGAATGTATTAGATAATTATCAAATAAAATTAGTTAAAAAAAAAGGAATTTTCACGTACTCCTGTAAGGTTATTCTTTCGAATTCGTGGACGGAATTTCTCCGAATTATTTCAGAGTTTCTCCGAATCAGTGACGGGAAATGTCATTACCATGTCATGTGACTAATTTGTTGATAACTTTTTTCACAAGCTATTTACAATTGTTTTTTGTTATATAAACATGTAGTTCTTAAAGGAGCCTAAAACTGTTTCTAATTGGTCATTTCTCTAAATCTGAAATTAACGACGTGAGAGCCGAATTTCTTCGACATTCTCATTTAAATTGTATTCAAAACGATGATATGTTTACAAAGTTCTAGAATTCTTCGAACATGTTAATAAAAAAATCCGAATGGTAAATAAAATTTGAAAAAAAGTTATTAGCAAATAAGTAATAGCAATCCAATAAAAAAAAATTGACATGTTCCATCACTTCTCCGAATTTCTGGAAGAAATTTCTCCGAATGTCTTGGAAGGAAAGGAAGGAATGTCTTCGAATTCCTGGAAGCAATTTCTCCGATCTTTTAAAAGGAATTTCTCAATATCAAAAAAAATCTCCGAACTTCTGGAAGGCATTTGGAAGTAATTTCTTCTGTGTTTCTTTGTTTCTTTGAATTCCTATTTCCTGGAAGAAATTTCGGAAGTCATCCGAGTTTCGAGAAGGAATTCATTCGAGTTTCGAGAAGGAATTCATTCGACTTCCAGGAAGGAAGTCATTCGACTTGCCAGAAGGAATTCATCCACATTCCTGGAAGAATTTCATTCGAATTCCGGGAAGGACTTCATCCAAATTCCTAAGAGAAGGTCATCCGAATTCCTGGAAGTAGGTCATTTCATCGCAGCAACGGCGAGAACTAGTTGTCGCGATACTATCGTTGGGTCGCGTTGGTTTACGCTTCCATCCCATTGGCGACAAAATCGCAGTCGCCAAGCGATAGAATAGTATCGCGATGTGCTTGTCGCGTGTGTTTGGGGGAAACTTAAATTGCTCTTGCTGTCTTATATTAGATACTAGCAGACCTGACAAACTTCGTATCGCCTAAAATTGGTTTATTCTCTGAATAGTTCTCGAGTTATACAGAAATTTCTGTTTCATTTGTATGGGAGCCCCCCTTTCCAAAGGAGGGAGGGGTCTCGAACCATCTTAAGAACCTTCCCCGGCCCCAAAAACCTCTGAATACAAATTTTCACGCCGATCGGTCCAGTAGTTTCGGAGTCTATAAGGTTCAAACAGGCAGAAATTCATTTTTATGTATATAGATTACTTGTTCTATACAATGCACTATGGGGAAAGTGGTGGCCAAAAATCGGAAAATTGACTTGTTTGAATGACGTGTCTTGTATACCATTTGATAGACGGATAGTTCAAACCTAGATTCTCAAAATTTCAGCCTCCTGGGTCCTGGGATGAAAACTCATTGCGCCCCAAACATCAGACTTAGAAAAATTGTGAAAATTGTAGAAAAAGTGCATTTCAAACAAATGCAATTTTCTCAGCGAATAACGTTCCATTTTTTTTATTTTGACACACTGTTGGAAAGATAATTGTCTAAACTTCAAAATATATATGTTGAAGAGGTTACAAGGGTAACTAAAATTTGCAAAAATTGGGTTATTATCGAAAAAAATGTATATTTTTGCCTAAGTTGGACTATATCTAACAAGCAGGGCTGTTGGCTCAACCAACTAAATAGAAACAGCGTCACGAACTTTTAAACAACTTTATTGCGTGTTAAAGTTTCCTGGGGTAGAAATTCTTCATTAGATTTATTCTTGATCACTTGTGTTTCGACTTACGTTTTATGCGCTCATTGGCTATGCGATAGTTTCGCTACGTGAATTCACTGAATCTGCGCGCAAAATATATTTCTGCTTCTAACGGTTATGCAGTATAGAAAAGACAGAATCACCGTCTTCGACCAGAGGTCGCACAGACTGAACACTTAACACCTAGCATGAGACAACGGACAGGACATTTACACAACACCCAGTGGACCAGTGGAGAGCTTTTCGCTTTACAAAAAGTTTTCTCCTTACCGGGGCGGGAATCGAACCCACACTCCATAGCACATGCGTCTAGACGATTGACGTCGCTAACCGCACGGCCACGAAGCCCACCAGTATACGGTAGAACAAAGAAGAATATGTGTGGCCTTATAACTAGGAATCTAATAGAGGGATTAGCACAATTCAGATCAAATTCATTATAAATCACATTCACATACTATATATATATGTACTACCGATTTGCTTGCAACAAGTTGCATTCGATGTAGAATACTGTCTCATTGTTTCCTATTGAAAATTGGCCAGATCGGACTATGGGCTCGGAAATAATGGCCAAAATACTATCTTTCATTGAAAAATTGCGTAAACAAATGTCACTCTTTTTTCAGGCACTTATCCTTAACCGATTTACTCGCAACAAGTTGAATTCGACGCAGAAACCTGTCTCATTGTTTGCTATTGAAATTGGCCTTATCGGACTATGGGCCCGGAGGTTATGGTCAAAATGTTATTTTTTACTGAAAAAAATCGAAAAAAATGACACTCATTTTTCAGGCACTTATCCTTAACCGAGTTTCACCTTCCAAGCAGTGTTTTATTTGTACGTTTTTGTTTTGTTATGCTCGATAATCGTAATTAAAAAACCTTGATTAATCCACCTAGCGGTGATGGTGCTTTTCTCGTGCATTATAAAAAATAGTATTTTGGCTATTATTTTTGAGCCCATAATCCGATTTGGCCAATTTTCAATAGGAAACAATGGTAATTATTCTCCGGCGAACGGTGTTGAACTTAATCTATAGATTGAAAAAACACATTAATAAAGATTAATAAAAAAAATCTTCGGCAAATCGGTAGAGGATAAGTGCCTGAAAAATGGCCATTATTACCGTGCCCATAGTCCGATCTGACCAATTTTTCATAGGAAACAATGGGACAATATTCCGCATCGAATGCAACTTGTTGTAAGGATAAGTGCCCGTAAAATGAGTGACACTTCTGCTTTATTTTTTTTGGGTGGGGCGCACAGACACACATAAAACTATGGGTCTCCGGGCCTTCTATAAAAAGTTTGTTTTGGAGCGATCATATAGCCTTCACGTATACTTAGTATACGAGAAAGGCAAACATTATTATGAAAATTTGTCAAAAAAAAAAGTTTGTTTTGTAGTAGGGGAGCTGCTCCTTGATTTCATCGCATGGTTGCGATGTTCATCCCATCAAAAACAATGCAATGAAAAGGAATTTGGTTTGTTTCTTATTTTTGTGATTTTTTTCAGCAGTGAGCACGCATGTTGACAAAAAAAGCGACGAAATTGGTGCCGTATTTCTTTGTTTAGCAATGAGATACATGTATTTTCAGTGAGATGGAGATCGGAACAGTTCTCCTATATTCATCCCTGCAGTATGAAAATTGGACTAAGTTAAAGATGTTGATATGTGTTCAGTAAAAATAATGGAAACATATTGAAAAATAATCCTTTCGACTAAATTGAATGATTATTTGTATGGAAAAAATATCTCCAGGGGGGAGGGCGGTGCAGATAAGTTTGTGTGGGGGGAGGGGGATTTGGAAGAGAAATATTTCTTCACCAAAATACCTGATTGACAGTACTCTTATACAACATATTTAAAAAAATGGAGAAGCGGTCAGATCTTTTTTAGGGTGGGGGGGGGGGGTTGGTGTATGTGGAGGGTGCTGGGCTTCCACCTGTACCTCTTCTATTAAATCTTATGCACATCAATCTTATTCTAGTTTTGATTTGCATTTGAACTGCCCCTAAAGTTAAAAACAATCGTTCAAGTTTATTGTTCAAGAATACGTAGCTCATTACTGGGTTAAATACTAGTTACAACTTCCGGATGCGATGAAAACACATAAATATGATTAATTTTATGCTAATCTTACTAGAATACTATAAAAAAATACAGAAACCACTTCGTATGGAGCCGCCCCATAGTGCAATGCACTGTCCGATTCGAAGCAAGAACATGCTGAGGGTGACTGGGTTCGATTCCTTGTTGGTCTATGATGTTTTCGAGTCGGAAAGTGTCTCTACTTCTTTGGGCCACAAGGTATCATCACCTTCATCACTGATACTTATGAGAATCTGTAGATGAAATAAATAGTTTTTTTTACATTTCATATTTTTGCTGGATAGCAATGGAAAGTTTTGAAATTTATATCTGTGGTAATCAGATCGTTTTTGTTTTGTTTTGTAAATCTGATTAAATTGTTGTTAAATTAAATTCAATTTATTATCTTAAAGATAAATCGTCTAGCTCAAACCTTTGTAGGGGTATGTCACGGTCCACCATCATCATCATCATCATCATCATCGTGTTAGCCTCATGATATATATTCTAATGCGAAAATGAATACTTGGCTTAGAAACCTCACAGTGGACCATGTAATGCCAACTAAGAAGATACGAAAATAGTACACCCAAAACAATTCTGTGTGACATTCTTTGTATTAAGCCTTTTGTATCACATCTCGCATTCAAGCCGATCAGAGAATATCATACTTGTTAATACAGCTCATTGCATTAAGTCGGTTTATTTGGTTTCGATCAATACATCCAAACGAATCTCGTTGGCTCCTCCTAGAAGAAGTATATGAATCGTGTACAGCAATATGACTTTAACCCACACAGTCTTCCTGATTGCATTTAGCTTGATAACGGAAAAGGACACAAATATGCATGATGCTTATTCCACTCGTATCATTCATTGCTATCCCTGTTACCCTTCCACTTGTCATATCCGCATAGCATGAAACGTGGATTATGATTGCCTTTGGGCACGTCGTTCCTCATCTGGTAAATAGTCCAGATGGTTAGCGCGTCAGTCAAGATGTGCTAAGGGTGGAGGGTCCGGGTTCGATTCCCGTCTTTGACCGAATTTTTTTGTATGGTTGCTGAGGTTGTCGAAGTATACAGCATTGCACTCCCTCGATGGGGGAGTGTAAAATTAGATTCAATGTAGACACTAACACATAACCAGTTCTTATTTTCTCGTGGCCGGAGACCTAATGCAAGGGCCTGCCGTTTACTTAATACAATCTGAGCATATGTCGCAAATTATGGCAAACTGTACACGAAACTAATGCGAGATTGCAATAAAATGTTGCAATGTCTGGTTGGGTGTAGCACAAAAGCCACAATTGCACTAAAAAACTGTTTTAGTTGATATCCCTACCACGTACAGAGAACATTCTTTCATAGAAATTAGGATAAATCGGCAACTTACGAGAGGTAGATCACGTTACAGCTTCTTACTTTAGAGGATTCTTACAAGTAATTTCAATGATTTTTCAAAATATATTTCTAAAAGCTCGGCTTTACTGGCTAAGGATCATTGTTATTACTAATTTGCTTTTCTCAAAATTATTTACTACTCGGATTTTTTTTGATTAACATGTAATGCTTAAAGGATCCTAGAACTTTGTTGAACAGAAATACAAAGTGTGAAGCCCCAAACGCAATACAACGGAACGGCGACGGAAACGGCAAATTTGACAGAAAATATATGGGCTAACTGTCAAATTTTCCGTTTCCGTCGCCGTTCCGTTGTATTGCGTTTGGGGCTTGAGGCAAGAGAACGAAATTTAAAAAATGTTACGGAACGTCTTGACATTAAGGTCACTCCTGACAGAATCCAAGTTTCAAAGTGCTAGCGTTTTCGAGGGCACACCACTCGATACGGAAGCAACGCATAACTGTCATTTTTATTTTTTCACGCATGCGACGCAGCAAAGCTGAATCAACAAAAATGACAGTTGTCCGCCGCCTCCGTATCGAGTGGTGTGCCCCCGAAAACGCGAGCACTTTGAAACTTGGATTCTGTCAGGAGTGACCTTAATGTCATTTAACTCTATTTCGGCTCTTACGTCGCCAATTTCAGATTTAGAGCAATGACCTATTAGAAAAAAAAATTAGGATACTTTAAAATATACATGTTTCTATAAAAACACAATTATAAAAAAGTTGTGAAAAAGTTATTAACAAATTAGTCCCATGGCATCGAAATGACATTTCCCGTCACTGCTTCTGCGAACAACAATACAAGAAGAAACATCGGACGGATTTTCCCGAATATCACAGCTTAGTAGTATTCATTAAAATTAAACTTTTCTTTAGCAACAACATCTACCATCAATAATAGGAAACCCGACCAGCTTAGATTAAAAAAAGAAAGGAAAATACGCGTTTTCATTTGATATGAATTAAGTCAATCCATCGACTGGACTCTGCCATAAGAGCCACAGAAGTCGCATTCGATGAATTGCAACCATCTCTTTCCCAATCCAAACCTACGGAGACTTGTGACGCCAGAGGGAAACTTTTCGCATTTACACGCAATTGGTCGATTTGATTTCCCTTCAGTAATTTTAGTTTTATGCAGGAATTTTGTTTATGTGAGAAAGACAGTGCTTTGAATTCAACGGCATTCTTTAATCATAGTCCATTGTCATTTATTAAAAGTATGAATTTTGTTCCGTTATCTTGGGTTATCTCTCTTTCTACCTGAAAACTCATGCCCTTGTGTGTTTGCTCCAACCGGTCGTAAAACGTTTTCTTATCGGGTCTACTTTGGTATGACATTGATGTAGTTGCGAAGAAACGGCCTTTGTTCTTTTGCCTTTACATCCTTTGCACTAATTGGCTACCATCCAGCCATATGTACGTTGTCCAGCGCCTGAAGCAGATATCTTGCTGCAATACGACTTCAAAGATGTGGGCGTGTAATCTGTCGCATATACGTTACGTAACTTGGATTTTTTTTCTATGTTAATATTATCATCAAGGTACATTAATGTCGGAGATCGTACGTTAAAGAACATCCTTGTGCAAACAGTACATTTTTATCCCCATTTTCATGTTGTGATAATTGTCAACGAACTATTTTCTTTTCTGGTTGGAGAAACACATAGATTTTTATTGCACTTTTCTACGAAAAAGATTTTTTTTGTCAGCTGCCCCAGCCATTTCATTCAAAAATGTCTTTTCTGACAGGGGTTTTCCAGAGAATTACTGAATCAGTTAAAGTAGCTTCAAAATGTTGGCTACTTTTACATTTTATGTGGCACAACTGGTAATATATACTCTTGTAGTAATTATCGGGACTGCATAAATTGTGTAATTGTTATAATTCCCTTCTAATACTTGTGACACATATATGATACCAATATCACTGTACAGCATAAAATCATATGTCTGTCACCCAGAATCACGCTGGTATCACGATAGCACGATGATCTCCGTACCCTGCCCAGCGACCGTTGTATTGTACGAAACAGAACATAATTTGTTGTTTTGAAATGTCAAATACGCCGTTTGACATATGAAATGAAAACAAACATTTGCAAGCTGACTGAGTAAAATTCGTTTTTCTGCAATTCCGGATGATGTTTTTCCCAACATTGGCAAAATAATTATTCGTAAGCCCATTATTTCGACATTGTTGTTTTAAAAGGGCGTAAGTCGCAAACGTAAACATTGAATTCTTCTGCTGATTTCAGGAAGATTAGAGACTTCTGGCGGTATTTTCCACTTCCGTTTGATAGAAGGAGCGGAGCGCCACCAGTTACAAGTGGTTGTTAGCTGGGAGCGGTCCTATTTTTTTTTTCTTTATTAAAGTGATTTTTTATATAACAATAAGTTCATCACTAGGGAGCGGTCCTAGTTGTTGAGGAATTTGCAGGAAAAGGCATTGTTTACGTTTGCGACATTGGCCCTTATGAAACAACTGTGTCGATTTGCTACAATTACGCTCTGAAGATGTGTTCCTATTGATTTTGCCAGTTCTTGGGATGTTTCCTGGAAGATCTACCGTCACTTTTGCATGATATTCAATGGTTTGAGTTCTGTATCGTGTGATTTCGAATATTTTGTGCAAGGATCCCATGGGTTTTAATTGGAATGAGGTCTAAGGATTGGAAACGATGCGGGCTCTTTGATTTGCCATTAGTCAGCATCTACGTGCGGGGCTTCTTTTGACTTCAGAAGCTACTTTGGATTTTAAATTTCCTGAAAAAATTAAGCAAAAAAAATATCAATCAACAAGATACCCAAATGGTAATAATGGCGATTTGATAATAATTTGCGTTACAATTCTTGTTTCAAAATATCCAAAGTAGCCCCGATTTGTCAAAAGAAGCCTTGCTCGACGGTACTTTTTTTTAGATGGGAACAATGTTTTGTACAGTTGATTTGGACAAATTCAAAATTGGATCTGTAGTGTTTGGAGAGAAAGGGAGGAGTGGAGAGGAGGATCTCGTGGAGGTAAAAGTGGAGTGCAGAAATAAACGGTAGTCAGCGAGAAATAAATAAGTGTTTGAAAAACCCGGGGTTCCGTGTCCGAATAAACCTGTTACAGGATCTATGACCCAATTGAACGATGCTGGTTTTATCCTTCAAAATGTTCAAATGAATTAAACGATCAGTGTCGTTTGCACTGAAATCACCCCATGACGTTTTCATATCGACGAATGAACTGCTGACGTGAATTCACAATTTATTCTAAAAATATGGATAAATATTGTGTAATACTCATAAAAACTATAGTAACAGTTTATGATTTCTATATATTTTGATGAAAAATATAGTTTTGGAAAGCTGTAGAATCAGTTTCAAAACAAGCTGTCAAATAGATTCAACGGTGGAAAGAAAAGATGTGTGTCATCTTGTCACTGTACGCGTACAGCGTGATACGAAAATCATTGTGCGGAAATTATATATCTGTCGATAGTATAAATGAAAACAGGAGCTAGGTTAGTGCGCATTAATTTGTAATGTTTATTACAACCTCAATAATAAAAATCTCAATAATAAATACAAATAATAATAATTACAACATGTGTATGTGCTTGCGTGGTCCTTTTTCCTGTTTACCATAATATCCGAATATAGGTGCTATAACAACAGCAAAAGATGCATCAACATAAACATTTTTGCGTCAATGTTGTGTTTCCGAAAATTTTGTTTCCGTAAAATTTGAATAGATTTTGTAGAGTCTAAAAAAAGACAGAATCACCGTCTTCGACCAGAGGTCGCACAGACTGAACACTTGAGTAATTCTCGCTGAAACCGGGCCACTATTAACACGAGGTTCTTAAAAATGCTTAAATTTATATTCTTTCGAAAGCTTTCGGCAAGTATATTAAGGATCCGAGTTAAATTCTTCAGAAAGATGAACCCCTCGTTAGTTATACACGAAATCATTTTAATGGACCCCTCGATTTTTGTCAATTCTTGACTCACCAAAACTATCATAACTCCAACATTTCTCAACCGATCGTAGAGATCAGCATATCGTTGGAAAGAGGAAGAGTGTATCCTTAATTTGCAATAGTAAAAATAGAAGCAGCCATATTGAATTCGGCCGCCATCTTGGATTTCTTTTTCAAAACTATTTTTCCGCCAGATTGGCAACCACCGATTTTGAATATTAATACTTCGATGCTTAGCTTATATTGTGCATTGTGTCCAAAAATCTCAGGTGTATGTTTTTTCTATTAAAAGTTATGTACGATTTACCAAATTATTTCTTGAAGGCCAATCTGACCAAAGAACATTATTTTTTTTGGTTAATTTCATACTACGACGTCAGTTCCTTGATTTCATACACTATTCGAAGCCAAATATGTTTCAAAAATGAAAAGCATATCAACTACAGTATTTCATTTGAAGGGCTCAAAAGTTTTGAGCATAACGGAGCCGTTTTCAAGTTGTTGTATTAAATAATTTAATAATTTTGGTATTGGTAAATAGTACATAACTTTTGATAGAAAAACCATACACCTGAGATTTTTTGACACAATGCACAATATAAGCTAAGCTTTATATCGATTTGTTAATATTCAAAATCGGTGGTTGCGAACCTGGCGGAAAAATAGTTTTCAAAAAGAAATCCAAGTAGGCGGCCAACATAAATATGGCTGTTTCTATATTCACTATTGAAAATTGAGGATACACTCTTCCTGTTTCCAACAATATGCTGATCTCTACGATCGGTTGAGAAATGTTGGAGTTATGATAGTTTTGGTGAGTCAAGAATTGACAAAAATCGAGGGGTCCATTAAAATGATTTCGTGTATAACTAACGAGGGGTTCATCTTCCTGCAGAATTTAACTCGGGTCCTTAATATACCTCGCGAAAGCTTCCGAAAGAATATAAATTTAGGCATTTTTAAGAACCTCGTGTAAATAGTGGCCCGGTTTCAGCGAGAATTACTCACTTAACATCTAGCATGAGACAAACGGACAGGACATTTACACAACACCCAGTGGATCAGTGGAGAGCGTTTCGCTTTACGAAAAGTTTTCTCCTTACCGGGGCGGGAATCGAACCCACACTCCACAGCGCATGCTTCTAGACGATTGCCGTCGCTAACCGCACGGCCACGAAGCCCACTGCTGTTAAAAAACAACAATAGAGGAGTAAACAATGTATTACGTATGGAAAAAATGCGACATTCAAACACTAACATAAAGTTGGTAGACGCAAACGTTGTAGAATACTCATGACGCAATATTTCAAAATTAAAAACGTATATGCTGAATTCCTTGTTTTTGTTGTCGTCAAAATATAATGGATGTACTTCAAAAAACGATACTAAGGCTATACGAGCGTGGCGACAACAGTAGCGACAGTATCAATCTAATAATTTCGCATCGACTATGTTATCCAAAAGCCGGTGGTTATTTAATCGATATATGATGCAGGCAAAGCTCTTATGGCAAACCTATAAAACAGCTAAACGTTGGATGCAAGCCCAGGGAACCGAAAAAAAACCCATTGCAAAGAATCGTGTGAAAGAGGAAGCTCATGTGGTAAAATGGTTAGTCGTATCGTTTTATCCTTCTGATGCCATAACCGTACGAGCCTATGCTCGCTGGCAGCGGTAGCGATCCTATTGACTGTAATTCATCGTTAATTTAGTCCGCAATATTTAAAACGGCTGTAGCGAGGAAACGTCTCGCTTCTGTTGTGTTTGGGTAATTTGGCTTCACGTCATCATCATCGCCGTCGCTGCCTTGGACTACATACATGAAATTTATTTTCCAAAGGAAAATTATTTGAGTCACTGCCCTTTCGGGCAAAAATTGTGCGCTGTCGCTGCTCACGGCATGGCACCCCGGATCGGTATGACTGCGGTGTACCTATTCCTTTGGCCAACCAACCAAATCCGTGTAGGCGTTTCGCATGACGCTACACTTATGGGGTTTTGCATGGCTCGCTGTTTATGAATGAGGAAGTCGTGCGAGAAGACACTTTTGATTAGGACGAACTAACAGCTACCATGCTGCTCCATGGACTTCGAAGTGGTGTGCAGAGGAAGGAACATCGCACACAGAGGCACACCTATACGAGCTGCACAGACAACGAAAACGGAACGATTTATTTGAAATTCATGAAAAGCAAACAACAAACTAAGAGGGACAAGCTCGTTGCCTTCTATGTAAGAAACACTAGAGTAGAACGGATAAGTTATGCAAAGAGATACTTGAAATGCGATTTGGAAAAGGTCGCTACTCAATAACCATCAGTTTCTTATTTTGCTTAGCACAACTGGCATTAGATGAAGCGAATAGAAAGTCGATTATCGAAATTTCCAAGTCAAAGAATGTTTTCTGTTAGTGTTGACTGCTCCAATAAAAATAAATTTTAAAAGGATTGGAATATTTCATTCCTTGTAAAACTTCTTTATTTTCAATATATTTCGCTCCACATCGTTATCATGCTGCCGAAATCGACTCAAATATATTGCTCATGCAAATTATCTTCATCTAAAATTACTTTGTTGACTATTATCAACTTCCAGAAAAGTTTTTCTAATACCAAGTAATGTGTTTTTCGTTATACTACTGCCTTGATCATGATAATCGAAAAACTTGTGATGTGAATGAATTCTCTGGTGCAAAGTAATCGTGGTTTGAGTCTTTCACAGCGTAAACGACTCCAATGCCAGAGACAGTGTGTGGCGCCAGATGATGGATGAGGTTGAAGACAGGACACACCACTGATGCCGCTGAACACAAACACTGTGTCATGAATGAGTTTTAACTTCCATGGCACCTATCGGTGCTTGCTGTCACTTGACACAGTGGCATGGTTGATCTTTGAACTTTTGAAGCGGGGCAGTGGTAGAAACTCAGAGCTACCAGATTTAAAATTGAGCTGTACAATTCGGTTGACATTTTGGGAATAATTGACACTTGAGTACGTGCGCTATTGGGTCTCCAGTAAGCCTTGTCCAAAGGTCAAAGATTGCCAATGCGGAGATGGTGGGCTCTCCATAAACCACGTAGACACTTAAAAAGTCTACTTTTGTCTACGAAGAGGGCGCAGGGTATACCAAGAGTCTAGGTAGACTTTTTATTCTTTTTGTTTTTTATTTTATTTGGAAAACAAGCAGTACAGCATCCACAGACAAACAGATGTAACAGCTAGTACATTTTTTCTGAAAAATCCATCGCTCACTAACCACAACTCCGCGTGCTAGTTGTACGAAATTAAGTTTAGTTGTACAATGACAACAAAAGGCGCTAGTGAAAAATATTAAACTTGAAGGAATACGATGCGCGTCCCTGCATGTAAAATTTTGCAATCAATTATATTCAAAACGACCGTCAAATTCATGGCCGACAGGAATTCCTTCAGTATTACGTCTGTTTATCTGTGCGGCATCTGAGAATCGAATTGAAATTCACTAAAACATCTAATGAATTTTACTATAAAATAAATAGTCAGAATTTCGGTGTGTAAAATTCAAATAAAATCGTTGTCGAAAACTTTTCAATATTTACATCTGTAATAAAAAAGGCGTGTGCTGGTCCAAAAATCAGCGGCGGCGTTTTCAGCGTCATTTTAGCAGGCGGCTTTTTTTTATTACATCAACTTCTTAAAGTATTTTTTGCATTTTTCTGGATATTTTCAAGACTGAAGAATCTTTTGAATTTCGCTTGAAAAATCTGATCTCTTTATTTTTCAAAAATATTCATTTGGATTTTTTTTTTCGTATTTTCCATAGGAACTACATTGAAATTTCGAGCACAAAGGGAAATACAAAGTTCAAAGGGAACTCTCTCCCAAGGAATATTTTTCGTAATTTACAAGAGTACCGTCGTCGGGGGTGACAATGGGTCAAATGGGGGTGAGAGTGGGTCACTGTTTCAGCTGCTTAGAATGCTTGTAGAATAGATTGAATGCATATGAGGGCAAGAAGACCAAAATATAAGAGACCTTTTGAACGATTTTGCTCTACGATCTACAGACTGCCGATGAGAGCGATGACCCATTCTCACCCCCTCATTTTTAACAGGAAATTGTACCACACTTCTAGGGGAGACTGGGAAGACTTGATCCCCTTTTCTGATTTCCGATGTATCACAACCAAAAATAAATAAACATACGCGATTTCCACACAGACTTCTAAGAAATATAGTATTTAACTTTACTGATGGATGACAGTCCTTAAATTATTGTTGTTATTGATACTCAATCGATTTTTTGGAGTGCTGTCAAAAATCGACTTTGAAAATATTCGGGGGAAATTGATCCCTTTCCAAGAACTTGCTTTGATAAAATTAGAAAGGTGCCCTCAGATTTTTAAAATATTTTCCCTTCAAAATACGCGGAATTATCGAATTGCTGTGCGTATACATGAACGATTTTTGATATTGAATTCGACAGCACAGGCAATTTTAAAATTTGGGGAGACTTGATTCCCTTTCTATGAGATCTACGCAATAAATCATTTTTCCTGCCAACCCTTCATCAAATCTGTCAAATCTACAAAAAAAAATAGATGTCTAAGAACAGATTTATATTTTTTTGAATTTTTTCGACAAATTTTTGTATGGGTGACTAACGGGGGATCAAGTGTCCCCATATTGAGGCAATAACTTCAAATCCAAATATCCTAAAACTTTGATGGAATGTTGACATTTTCATCAGTACAGATCAATAAGCATATTTATGGCTTGTTGCTGTGAAAAAACGAAAGACTTTGGTCATTGTTATGAAAAGTTGTTCAAATTTTGCGTGGCCAATAAAAAAATCTTTAGGGAGGTCAAAACATACAAACCGCCCTGCAGAATAATTAAGGTTGTTAATCCAAAAAATAACTCACCACATAAAGATCATTTGTCTAGAGGATCTATACTAAAAATATGCTAGAACAAAACTACTTTAGTTCCCGATAAAACAGGGGGTGATCAAGTCTCCCCGGGGATCAAGTCTACCCACCTTCCCCTACACATAAATTTTCGGAATATCTTCAAAAAATCTTGTTGAAATATATACAGAATATTCTTCGGGATAGCCGCGGGAGGCTCTATGGAGTTTTCACGAAAAATTTTCCGTAAAAAATGTGGATTTCAACAAAAAAAAAACTTCGGATTTCAACAGAAAATTGTTCGAAATTTCTTTAGAAACTTCATTGAAATTTGCATTTGTTTGAAAAATTTCTTTGGAATTTCCACGAGGAATTTTCAAATTTCTATAAAAACTATTCGATATTTCGTCGGATATTTTTTTCGTAATTTAGGATGAATTTCTATAGATTTCAACGGAAAAATTCTTTGTATTGTTTAATTCATTGGAAATTGTTAAAATAAGAAATTTTTTGAAAAAAGGGAAAGGGTCGTTTGGCCGAAAATCATTCAGTGAACGGCCATTTGGCTAAATAACACGTTGAGTCGAAGGTCATCTAGCCGAATTGATTTTGGCTGAAAAATTGACCCGTCAAAAATTGTATCTCGTTTTATTGTCTCAGCCGATTCTTTGGCTTATTTAAGGTCAACCTTCCCAACCTTATATTTTTCCTAGCCTCTAACTGTTTTAAAAATCGAAAACAAAACCCGAAAAATGCTGCACATGTGAACAGGCCTAAAAAAATCACCCGATGTTCGTTCAAAGTCGGGCATATGTTAGGCCTATCTTGAAAAACAAAACTTTCAAATTTTAAACATACTTAGAGGCGTCAAAAATGTTGGTTCTTAAGGAAAGTTGACCTTAAATAAAATAAAGAATTGATTGAGCGAATAAAAATGTTTGACGGGAAAGGTCAATTAACGTTTGGGCAAAACAAATATTTGGCCGTTCGATCAAATAGATCATAAGGATGAAAATGCCGTCTGGCTGAAATGGTCGTTTGACGGAAAGGATCTATTGGCCGAAAAATAATAAATATCATTTACTAAACTGGTCAGAAAAGTCCACTCACTCGGCCAAATGGCTTTTCTCCTAAACGATTAATTTGGTGAAATGATTTTTTAGACAATTATGGAAAATTTTGCAAATGATATTTTCGGTTAAATGACCTATTTGGCCAAACGTCTTTTTAGGCCTAATCACCAGTTCGACAGATTGACGTTTTCGGTCGTGTGTGCATCTCGAATAAATTACATTTTCGATTCGGCCAAATACGTCTTGGCCGTGTAGCTTTCGGCCAAATGGTACTAATTGTCATTCTGCCGAAAGTCGTTTGACCGAATTGAACGGTTATTAGATTGAAAATGGTTTGACCAAATATTTCATTTAGGTGGAAGATACACATAGCTGAAAGGGACATTCGGCCGAACTGGTTATTTGGTCGAAAAAGTGTATTGCCCTAACAGGTCACTTGGTTGAAAATGCTGTTTGATTGCTTGGCCAAAAAAGTCGTTTGACGGAATAGATCATTTGGCCGAAATGAACTAATGATGAACTTAAAATTTATTTAAAAAAACACTAACAAAACATGAAAAAAATGGTCGAAAATGCCGTTTGGTAGAAATGGTCTTTTGGCAGAATGCACCATTTGATCCGAAAATGTCTTTTCTTCAGAACAACTATATCGGCCTAACGAAATTTTCTGCTAAATGACAAAGTTGTACCGAAAGGCTATCATTTCACTCCGAAAACGAACTTTTTATAGAAGCTTCGGAGACCCATAGTGTTGTATATTATTCGACTCAGCTCGACGACCAAATGTCTGTCTGTCCGTGTGTATGTATGTGTGTATGTGTGTATTTGTATGTATGTGTGTGTACAAATAGCTAAGAAAAACATTAGACAACTTTTCATATAGTATTCTTTAACCGATTTGTTGTAAAAAAGTTATAAAGAAAATGGTACATCGAACCATATTAGCACCATATAAGGTTGGTGTCTTCAGACCGCATCGTGCTTTCGTGCTGTGCGGTTCTTTCTCTCGTTGCGGAAGGAAGTTTTTAATACTACCCAAAGCTATTTTAATTTCAACGGTGCTTCTTAGCGCTATTTGTACCCACTGATCCCGTTACGATCTTTGCAAGGACCCGTGCCTTCGTTTTACGTTGGACCCGTTTGCGGAAGTCAAATTCCGGCAAGCGGTGGTAATCCTGCAGGGACACCGTTCTGGGAAAAAACCTCTTAGAAGGTCACGTCTCCACGCTCAGCCATGAGCATTAATAAAAACAAGAGGAAGGGGGAGTCTCTGAATTCTCCACTTCCTTCGAAGAAACAAGGTTTCAAGGCCGTCCTGCCAAAGCGCGGAAAAAATAGAAGAAAGCTGGAGAATTCAGATATTCCTTCTAACTCTAATATCGGAAATAATTCTTCTCCAATCGAACTGAGCAATCAGTTCGCTTTGATTAATGATGAAATTGATCAAATCGAATATACCTCTAGCCCAGGTGATTCGATTCATGCGAAAAAGCAAAGGATTCCGCCAATTGTGGTATCTGTTGCCGAGTTTTCTGGCTTCCGGAATAAGATTTTGAGTAACCTTCAGGGGATCAAGGTTTCATTTCAGATTGCTAGGAAGGGTGACTGCCGTGTTTTGCCGGGATCCTTTGACGATCGCAAACGTCTTCTTCAGTATTTAACTGAGAAGCGCCATAAATTCTTCACATACGACGACAAAACTGAGCGATTGTTCAAAGTCGTCTTGAAAGGTCTCCCAGTGATGATAAATCACTGGATGAGATTAAATTGAAATTTCTCAATTACTTGGATTTTCACCAGTCCAAGTAATTAAGATGAAAAAGAAATCCCACCCTGGTACTTCCCAGAGGGCATTTCTCAAGAATTTTATTTAGTTCATTTTAACAAAAGTGAACTAAATAATATGAAAAGTTGGAAAAGGCCTGTATTATGTCCCATGTCCGTGTTACATGGGAACATTTCCGCAGGCCTGGGGAAATTTCCAAAACCCCACCCAGTGCCGTAAGTGCCAAAAGTGGGGTCATGGAACCAAACATTGTCACATGGATGCTAAATGCATGATTTGTGGTGGAACCTCTCACGCCAAGGACGCATGTCCTGTGAGAGAATATTCCAATAAATTTAAATGTGCAAATTGTAGGGCAATCATAAATCCAATTTCTGGGAATGCCCTTCACGCAAAAAGTTTTGAATTCCCGTGCAAAATTGATGACGGAAATTCCAATCGGATCCCAGATTCGACGGGTAGAAATTTTTCAAACGCTCAAATTTCAGAAACCAGTTACCGGTCGAGCAATTCATACCCACCACAATTCACAAACAAATTTTGCCGCTCGTCAACGGGTAGCAAGCACTTCAGTAAATTCCAATTTTCGAATGTACCTACGTATGCAAACATCGCTGCTGGTAGACAAAATTTCTCTTCTCAAAATGAGGTTTATACCCATGTCCCAACGGAAAATAATGGTCATGTTGCAGATTCAGGTAGCATGACTGCTTCCGATTTTGATTTTTTAACTGAACAATTGCATCACATGATTGATGCAATGTTCAAAGCAAATACCATACCAGAAGCTGTTCAGGTTGGTATAAAGTACACACAAAAAATTGTTATTGGACTCCGTTTCAATGGATCTAAATAATTGTGTGAAAGTTCTAAATTGGAATGCCCGCTCTCTAAAGGGTAAGGAAGATGAATTATTCAACTTCCTAACAGTTCATAATGTGCATATTGCCATTATAACTGAAACCTATTTAAAACCAGGACTCTCCATTAAACGAGATCCAAATTATTTTATCTACAGAAATGATTGTCTTGACAGCGCCTGTGGTGGGGTCGCCATTGTCATCAATAGACGTATCAAACATAAATTATTTTCTTCGTTTGAAACCAAAGTTTTTGAAACCTTGGGAGTTTCTGTTGAAACAAATTTTGGTCAATTTTCCTTCATTGCAGCCTATTTGCCTTTTCAATGAAATGGGCAGCAAAAGAATTTGTTGAAAGCTGATCTTCAAATTCTGACTCGCAACAAATCCAAATTCTTCGTAATTGGTGACTTCAATGCCAAACACCGTTCATGGAATAATGCTCAAAGCAATTCCAACGGCAACATTTTATTTGAAGATTGTTCTGCGGGATATTATACTATTCAATATCCCAATGGCCCAACTTGTTTTTCATCCACTCGAAATCCTTCGACAATTGATTTGGTTTTAACGGATTCAAGTCAGCTGTGTGGCCAATTGGTTACTCATGCTGACTTTGACTCTGATCACCTTCCTGTGACATTTGAAATCTCACAAGAAGCCATTTATAATCCAATCAGCTCTACTTTCAATTATCATAGGGCTGATTGGGATTTATATAAAACGTATATCGATAGGAATTTTGATGTTGATATTCCTCTCGATACCAAAAGTGATATTGATAATGCTCTCGTATCTTTGACAAATTTAATTGTCGAAGCCAGAGGCATTGCAATTCCTAAATGTGAAATTAAATTCAACTCCATTATTATTGACGACGATCTTCAGCTACTGATCCGTCTTAAAAATGTGAGGCGAAGGCAATACCAAAGAACTCGCGATCCCGCGTTGAAAGTTATTTGGCGAGATTTGCAAATGAAATTAAAAAACGTTTCGCTATTCTGAGAAATACCAACTTTGAGAATAATGTCTCGAAGTTGGATCCCAGTTCGAAACCCTTTTGGAAATTAACGAAAATTCTTAAAAAACCTCAAAAGCCAATTCCAGCGCTTAAAGAGGGAAATAAAATTTTATTAACAAATGGCGAAAAGGCTCAAAAACTTGCTCAGCAGTTCGAGAGTGCCCATAATTTTAGTCTAGGTCTCACCAGTCCAATTGAGGATCAGGTTACACGGCGCTTCGAAGACATTCTCAATCAAGATAATGTTTTTGACCCTTCGTTGGGAACTAATTTGGATGAAGTGAGATCTATTACTAGAAAATTTAAAAATATGAAAGCCCCGGGTGATGATGGTATTTTTTACATACTTATTAAAAAACTTCCTGAGAGCTCTTTATCCTTTTTGGTTAATTTATTTAACAAATGTTTTCAATTGGCATACTTCCCAGATAAATGGAAAAACGCCAAAGTTGTTCCTATTTTGAAGCCGGACAAAAATCCAGCTGAGACTTCTAGTTATCGCCCAATCAGTTGGCTTTCTTCAATAAGCAAACTGTTTGAAAAGATTATTTTAAATAGAATGATGGTTCATATTAATGACAATTCTATTTTTGCTGATGAGCAATTTGGTTTTCGCCATGGGCATTCAACCACTCATCAGTTATTAAGAGTTACGAACTTAATTCGGCTCAACAAATCTGAAGGATATTCGACTGGAATTGCTCTTCTTGATATAGAGAAAGCATTTGACAGTGTGTGGCATGAAGGTTTGATTGTAAAATTGATGAATTTTAATTTTCCTCTGTACATTATTAAACTGATCCAAAATTATTTATCAGATCGCTCACTGCAGGTAAACTATCAGAATTCTATATCTGATAGATTACCTGTAAGGGCTGGTGTCCCCCAAGGCAGCATACTGGGGCCCATTTTGTATAACATTTTTACTTCCGACTTACCTGATTTACCACCAGGGTGTCAAAAATCTTTGTTTGCAGATGACACGGGCCTTTCAGCCAAAGGGCGAAGCCTTCGTGTCATTTGTAGTAGATTGCAAAAAAGTTTGGATATTTTTTCCACTTACTTGCAAAAATGGAAAATTTCCCCGAATGCTTCCAAAACTCAGCTTATAATTTCCCCACATAAGCCGAGAGCTTCTTATTTGAAACCTTCTAGCAGACATATTGTCACTATGAATGGGGTTCCAATTAATTGGTCTAGCGAAGCTAAATATTTAGGACTTCTGCTAGATCAAAAATTAACTTTTAAAAATCACATTGAAGGCCTTCAAGCCAAATGTAACAAATATATTAAGTGTCTATATCCATTTATAAACAGAAAATCAAAACTTTGTCTTAAGAACAAACTTTTGATTTACAAACAAATTTTTAGACCTGCCATGTTGTATGCTGTGCCAATATGGACTAGTTGCTGCAATACCAGAAAGAAGGCACTTCAGAGGATTCAAAATAAAATTCTGAAAATGATTCTGAAGTTGCCTCCGTGGTATAGTACTAATGAACTTCATAGAATTTCTAATATTGAGACATTGCAACAAATGTCCAACAAAATAATTTCTAATTCCAAATTTCCAATAAATTAGGTTAAGTTTAGTTTAAGTAGAAAACATTTTAATTCCTACATGGTTTAATTCAACCAGAGGAAAAATTCTAACTGCCAGAGGCAATTGAACACCTAGTCTAAGAGATGAATGCATGTATTAGATAATTAGCAAAAAAAAATTGTTAAAAAAAAAAAAAAAAAAAAAACGTTGGTGTCTTGGCCAAATGCGAGAAAGGCAGTATCACTAATATGTGAATTAACTGTTTTTTCGGCAAAATGACCAATTCAGCCGAACTACATTTTCGCTTTCGGCCAAATGGCCCTTACGGTCAGACAACTATGTATTTTGGTTTAAGTGCATTTTCGACCAATTGCTTGGATTGGAAATGAATAGAAATTTCACAAGAAATTCTTTAATATTTTCATGGCAACTTATTTCGAATTTCAACGGGAACTTCTTAAGAGTTTCTAAGGGATTCTTTTTGGAATTCCTATTGATTTTTTTTTTGGAATTTCCAGAGGACGTTCTTGGGAATCTCCATGGGATGCTCTTCGAAATTGTCAAAAGGAATTCTTCGAAATTTCCGCGGGAAATATTTTAGAATGTTCGTGAGAATTATGTTAACGGCCGGAAAATTCTTCGAAACTGTAAAATCTTCGGAATTCAACCGTCCAAGACGAGTTCAGTACTTTCCATTTAATTCCACTACGTTTTGTTATCTTTGCAGATACGTACTTCGACCTCCACTGAGAGGTCGTCTTCAGCAGGCTTGTAATTGTAAATATTCGGCAGCACTGGATGAAGGTGATGTTTTTTATTTCATTTTTTTATTTTCTTTCTTCCTTGAGATCGATTCACATTCGCGAAGAGAGAGAGGAATAAACAGCAGAACTCATATCACCCAGTGCGCCACGAATATGAAATTCGCCACAGTAAAATGAACACATTCCCCCAGCAAATGACAAAAGTTCTCCACGTGTTTAAATGGGCCACTCACATTCATGCGGTAACGCACGAACTGAGCAGCCTGTCAGAGCGACTTGTGTTGGGTTGACTGCTAAGTTGAATGGTTGGTGCTGGAATGATGAATCACGGCGGCGATGAGATTGACCGGAGAATATGCTGAGATCCATGTTTTTCACTGGTCTTCAGTGTCTCGTACTTGACTCGACTTCAAGACTATCGACTTCACCCTATCAGAGAAGCGATCAGATTTTTTCTTCTCATATGCTTGCTACCAGACATCCGGATGTTCTACAATAAGGGATTTGGGCACGGAAAACGAAATTCCCATCCCTTTGAAAATACATGGGGGACCAAATTCCGTGACACCGTTTTCAGAACTGTAAACCAGCCTTTAAGCATAACGGACGTTAGGCATAATATACGTTAGACATAAATTGCATTATGCCTAATGTATGAACTGCTTCATTTTCGCATATTTCTGCGATGGTTCTCCCATATCCTTGTTTAGTTTCTCAACTTTTGGAGACGAGCTCGGCAGTTTAGTGGCTACAATTTCTGCCAGATTCTGTTCTTAACATAATCATGAGTAGGATAATGTTTCGATTGTCCTACCCAGGTATTTTCATGCGTAGGATATGTCCTACTTGTCCTACCCACTCCCGGCGTCACTGCATTCTATCGTTGATAGACATTGATCTATCGATTTTAAAATGATTGTACATTTAAATTTATATTAATATAAGATTTAACAAGGGTACCCATTTTTACTAATGTTTCAGTTTTAATACAATTCTAAACTGCTACCAAAATGTTTTGAACATTGAACAGTACTACAAATTCCAAAAACGATACTAATAGAGATGTGCACATTTTTCGAATTTTGAACTGTTCAACTATATTTATCACCCTCATGAGTTATTAAAAGGGATTTCACCCATTCACCCCACTGAAAAATGTTTATCAATAAGTCTTAACTTGATTACTGCTCTGCCAAGCCTCGACGGCGTGTATGTGTCTGACGTACCTAGTTGATTTCCAATTATCACGCTCAAAAGCACGCGACCCATCGCTTCGCTCTCATCATCGCATAAACTGATTACCATTTTTCTGACCTCAATTTTCACCATCATATCTTTCTCTCCACCAATTTCCAGGCGGGACCACCCATCGAGCAGTGAAAAATAACAACGTCTGTCGGAGACGGAAGCTTTTAAATTCCCCTCGGGGGGGTTCGTACGGTCGACGTCGCTCAGCATCGCGCTCGTCCAGAGGCCGGTGACTTAAATTGCGAATCCGCTTACCCCACTGCAGCCTCACGACGACAACGACGACGGCCAATGGATGAGGAACTGGAGAGTACGCTATGAGTAGTCGAGGGCCTTCGAGGCCCCACATAGAAAGTGCAAGAGCAGCAGCAGCAGCAGCAACATCCCGCCGCAAGATGGCAGCAGTAGGTTTAAGCAAGAGTGGCAACAGCAGCAGTGGTAGCGCATTGATATCAAACAGAGTGGCGATGGCGACATCCTTGAGCAGGAGCGGACCGACCAGAAGAAACAACACCAATAACGGGATGGCCATGAGTTCGTCGTTTCGTGCTGTGCGGTCGGGTACTATGTTCAGCTTCCAATTTCCACTGGTGGCGATCTTGGCGGGAATGATTGCCTTTGGAGTTTGCGGCGTCTGGGCAGAAGAAGCAGAACCATTCGGTAAGTAGCGGAACGTTTTAAATCTTGATTGGTTTGGGCGTGAGCCTTTTTACTGCCTCGCTGATCTCTTGCGGTGCTGCAGATTAGTTTTAATTTGGAAAAATAATCACAGCTTTCTCAATTTCTACTTTTCACATACTGAAATTGGACGCGAGAAAACTTTCAGCTTCTTCTGGATTCATAATTAATTTGTGCTTCGCAAATCTTGTTCTTTCCTACAAGCATTAAAAGTTTTTGTAAATCTTGGCGTAGCTTAGACGACTTATTGCACTTATTTCTACCATCTGTGATCGAGCGGATTCAGTGAATTTGTCATTACAACACCAACTCAATTTAAATGCACACACTTTGAACGTTTCACATATTCTTGGGTATTTCGCCGAGCAGAACTGTTCGGTAATATTTTTACCAATTTCTTTTCATCTTTCCATAGTTTATTTGTTACAATTCACGTAATATTTGCAACACGTTTGTCGTACAATTAGGATGTTTTGGAGTCAGTTCAATTTTACAGACATTATGAAATAAAGATTTCCACTGCACTGTTCCCAAAATGTCGAAGTTTGCTCGAAGGAGCTTCAGTGCAAAGATACCTTTTTTTTGGACCTCCACTGATTACGTGACGGCTCAATTGAAAAGCACTCATAAATCAAAATTCAATGCAATCCTTGAAAACGAGACTCAGCATGGCTGGACATCATTTGTAACTTCAAATACACGTTAAAATACACGTGTTCTAATGGCTATCAGTTGATTCAACTAGAAGCGCCTAAGAAGCAATGGACAGCGTTACCTTATAAGTGGTAGCTGAAATCGTTGACCTTAGATCCTATCTCTCCCGCTACACTGGGGATATAGATACTTTTGAGCAGTGTGTAGCGGTGTAAATCTGGTCATATTATTATGAGCACTGCAGTGCAGGTAATAATATGACGTCCCCTAACCCCTAATCCTACGGTATCAAGCGACCCGTGTCAAGGGGATGCATGGTCTGAGGGGTGAAATAAATAGCAGGCCGCTAACGGAGCCTTTGATGTATCTGGGCACCCCTCACAGTATAGCGTACCCTTACCATGTTATTGTGGAGCTCTGGCGTGGCGGATCAATTTTCTCGCGCGACTCGTGGGACTAAAATGTAGACCAAAACAAAACAAAAACAAATTTGGACCCCTTCGCCAGACAAAGTGGCCTTAACAGGTCGCCAGGGGCAGGCGATACAGAAGAGCGTGGCAGGTCGGAGGAGCCGCCCATCGAGATCAAGATGGACGGAGCTACCCTGACCAGGGTCATCACGGAAGTGATGACCAGTCACAAGGAGAGTGGAGGCCAGAAAATGGAGGTGATTACAGACGTAACGGACGTAATCATGTCCTTTCTGGATAACGGCGGGAAGTACAGCAAGGATCTTAAGAAGTCCGTGCAACATGGTTGCAGAGGCAAAGCAGGAGTGGAAGTCCTTGCTGCAGGCAAGTAAGGAGGCGGAACGAAAGATCCACCAACTTACCAAGGAGAAAGAGTTGGCAGTGAGCCAGGCGGTGGAAGGTGGAAGCCGAGTCGATGATTCGAGTCCTTACGGAAGAAAAGCAGCTGGCAGAAAGCCATACTGCACAACTCCGCCAACGCAGTGCTGTTATTGGAGAAACTCCAAAGCTTAGTAAGGTCGACCTGAAGGGAGCTAGCGCTAAGCCGGTATTGCACGGGAGAAGGTTGAGCAGGTAACTGGCCCTAAGGAACGACGGAAACCAGTTCCTCCTTTTACGAGTAGTACCGAAGTTCGCCGGGAGGAAGGCCTGCTCTGGAGGGATGTTATGAATACCAAAAAGGCGAAGAAGGAGCGAACAAAGAAGAAGGACAGTGGCAAAGCAATTATCGTCAAAGCTAATGGTAAGAGCTATGCTGACGTCTGAAGGCCTTGCGGGGCGATAAAAAGCTGGCCTAGGGGATGATGTCAACTGCATCCGCAGAACGCAGACAGAAGGGCGAGATGACCCTCACCCTGAAGCGGGATGCGGCGCGGAAGAGTTCCGCGTATAAAAAGTTGACAGAAGAGGTGCTGGGTGATGCGGTTCAGGTGAGGGCCCTATGCCCAGTGCAGGTAAGCCTGGATGAAATTACCGAAGCCGGTGAACTGGTAGCTGCACTAAGAGATCAGTGTGGCGTTGAAATCCAGGATACCGCGATTCGGTTGCGGAAAGGTTATGCTGAAACGCAGGTTGCCTCATTCCAGGTACCTCTGGCTGACGCCACGAAGGTACTGGATAAGGCCAAGCTGAAGGTGAGTTGATCGGTATGCTCGGTGAGCGCAAACCCTGCTTCAAGTACTTCGATTACGGACATAAGTAATATGACTGCAAAGGTAATGATCGGAGTCGGATTTGCTGGAGGTGTGGAGCTGAAGGTCACAAGGCTCACACCTGCCGGGCCGCACCGAGGTGTTTGCTCCGTGGTCCTGGTACAGACAACAAAAACTCATCCGGTGGACAAGCTTGTCCGGCCTCCAGACGAGCTCGGTCATGCAAGTAGCTCAGCTAAATCTCAACCACTGCGAGGCAGCGCAAGCGCTGTTAAATAATATTGTAGCGAGACTAACTAAACCATTAGTTGTAGCAGGTGACTTCAACGCGTGGGCAGTTGATTGGGCCTATCGGTTCACTAACGCTAGAGGTCATATCTTGCTAGAGTCTCTAGCGATACTGAACACAGTCCTGCTGAACGAGGCCAAGCGACAACGTTCAGAGGACCGAATGGCGAGTGATGCATCGATGTGACCTTCTGCAGCGCGGAATGGACGGTGGAGCCTGAATGGAGGGTTCACGAAGGGTATACTGCTAGTGATCATCAGGAAACACGTGTTATGGTCAGCTATACCCCAACTTAACCACAAGGGCCAGTCCACCCTGAACTGCTGGAAGAATCACTACGGTGGGAAAATCGGACTCTAGGCTTTAGTGGTAGTGAGTTATCCGCTAAGCCTCTCTAATAAAGATAAGGTATCCGATGTCCTAAGACGAGCATGAGACGGGACAATGCCCAGAAGGACTATGCCACGTCTTGCCAATCTCAAACCAGTATACTTGTGGAAGAGCACGATAGCTGATCTTCGCAGAACCTGTCTTAGAGCTAAAAGAGGGTTGCGACGTGCTAGAACCGAAGCGGACAGGCTAAAAAGGCGCCGGGCGTTCCAAACAGCGAGCAGAGCTATGAACTACGAAATCAAATGTAATATGACAGTCTGCTTTGAAGAGCTGTATTGGATGGCCAATAATACTCCATGGTGGTGATGCATACAGGATAGTGATGGCTAGGCCTCACGAGAAATCCCCGGAAATGTTAACCAGGATCCCCGGGAGAGCCTTCGGCATACAGACCTATTTTCCTACGACAACACGACGAGGGTGATCTTAAATAGATTGACGGACTATACGGAGTGTGCTGGTGAGGTTCCGCTAAGGCCGTTCTACCATCGAAGTAATTCGGTCGATGTGAAAATAGAAGGCTTGTTAGCGGCATGGATACAACCCCGGATAACCTCGTTGAGAGGATATGTCAGGAATAGGTTATAGGTAATGTGTTCACAACAGCATCTCAACAGATTATGTCGAAACTACAGCGCTGGTGGCGTCTTGAATAAAACCAGTAGCTACAGTAGAGACTACTGTGATCCGACAACAAAAATGCCGCGGGTCGGCTGCGGTGACCTCTGTATGTAGATGTAGAGGTCGTTGCGGTTCCCGCGCGGTGTTTGTTGTCGGGGTCCTCGTCTCAAACGCGAGTTTATGATACATACCGATAGGTTACTATCATAGCTTGCGATCGACGAGTAGTGAGGTTACCACCCTTGAAGTCGATGTTGTGTTATAATGTCGAGTGTGTTAACATAGGCGTGAGCGTTTTCAATAGTCCTCCCCTGATGCATTGCTTAATTGCGGGCCGGGGGATACGGACTGGCGAAAGGGTTTTGGTTTTAGTGGGTCGGTTGAGCCCATCCCCACACTACCTGAGTTAACCTCCACAGGTGTCTGTTTGCCGATTTCCCTTTAACTTTGCTCAAGAAAAAAAAAGTAACGGCAATAAATAGGTATGTTTTTGGGTCGGGTTTCTTCCACTGCAGCATGTTTCGAAAAATTGTCTGCTGCACTACCACCTGAGATCGCTTCTGGACGCCCTGGTCTGCTCTCCGTGAAATTCTGAATGAAAATGACGCGCGCACGCAAAACACTCTTTATACATAGAAAAACCCAGATTAATCCACCTAGCGGTGATGGTGCCTTTCTCGACCTTCGTAAAATGTGTGTGCTTGAAAAAAGATGAGCTAGTGGCTAGGAGTAAAAAAGACAAATTTCTTTGTCCGTTCTATGAAAATCAGATTATTTATGGCAAAGATATTGTAGATCCAGTTGAAAACCGAAAATCATATTTTGTCCCATTTCCGGATGTCGCAACTGCATCGCGAGTGGTGCCCGACTATGGCACAGTTGACCCCATAGTCCGATCTGGCCTATTTCAAATAGGAAACAATGGGACAGGATTCTGCGTCGAATGCAACTTGTTGCGAGCAAATCGGTTGAGGATAAGTGCCCGAAAAATGAGTGACATTTTTTACGCGATTTTTTCGTAGGATTTTGTATTTTGGCCATAACTTTTGATCCCATAGTCCGATCTGGCCAATTTCAAATAGGAAACAATGGGACAGGATTCTGCGGCGAATGCAACTTGTTGCGAGCAAATCGGTTGAGGATAAGTGCCCGAAAAATGAGTGACATTTTTTACGCGATTTTTTCGTATGATTTTGTATTTTGGTCATAACTTTCGATCCCATAGTCCGATCTGGCCAATTTCAAATAGGAAACAATGGGACAGGATTCTACGTCGAATGCAACTTGTTGCGAGCAAATCAGTTGAGGATAAGTGTCCGAAAATGAGTGACATTTTTTACGCGATTTTTTTGTATGAATTTGTATTTTGGCCTTAACTTTTGATCCCATAGTCCGATCTGGCCAATTTCAAATAGGAAATAATGGGACAGGATTCTGCGGCGAATGCAACTTGTTGCGAGCAAATCGGTTGAGGATAAGTGCCCGAAAAATGAGTGACATTTTTTACGCGATTTTTTCGTAGGATTTTGTATTTTGGCCATAACTTTCGACCCCATAGTCCGATCTGGCCTATTTCAAATAGGAAACAATGGGACAGGATTTTGCGTCGAATGCAACTTGTTGTGTGTGAATCGATTAAGGTTAGGTGGCCGAAAAATAGGTGACATTTTTTGTGATTTTTATGAAAAAAGGTATTTTGGTCATAACTTCAGATCCCATAGTCCGACCTGTCCAATTTTCAATAGGAAACAATGGGAAAGGATTTTGCGTCGAATGCAATTTGTTGCGAGCAAATCGGTTGAGAATAAGTGCCTGAAAAATGAGTGACATTTTTTACGCGATTTTTTTGTATGAATTTGTATTTTGGCCTTAACTTTTGATCCCATAGTCCGATCTGGCCAATTTCAAATAGGAAACAATGGGACAGGATTCTGCGTCGAATGCAACTTAATGCGAGCAAATCGGTTGAGGATAAGTGCCCTAAAAATGAGTGACATTTTTTACGCGATTTTTTCGTAGGATTTTGTATTTTGGCCATAACTTTCGACCCCATAGTCCGATCTGGCCTATTTCAAATAGGAAACAATGGGACAGGATTCTGCGTCGAATGCAACTTGTTGCGAGCAAATCGGTTGAGGATAAGTGCCCGAAAAATGAGTGACATTTTTTACACGATTTTTTTGTATGATTTTGTATTTTGGCCATAACTTTTGATCCCATAGTCCGATCTGGCCAATTTAAAATAGGAAACAATGGGACAGGATTCTGCGTCGAATGCAACTTGTTGCGAGCAAATCGGTTGAGGATAAGTGCCCGAAAAATGAGTGACATTTTTTACACGATTTTTTCGTATGATTTTGTATTTTGGCCATAACTTTCGATCCCATAGTCCGATCTGGCCAATTTGAAATAGGAATCAATGGGACAGGATTCTGCGTCGAATGCAACTTGTTGCGAGCAAATCGGTTAAGGATAAGTGTCCGAAAAATGAGTGACATTTTTTACGCGATTTTTTCAAATGAATTTGTATTTTGGCCATAACTCTCGATCCCATAGTTCGATCTGGCCAATTTCAAATAGGAAACAATGGGACAGGATTCTGCGTCGAATGCAACTTGTTGCAAGCAAATCGGTTGAGGATAAGTGCCCGAAAAATGAGTGACATTTTGTTGAGTAGTTTTGCGCACACACACACACACACACACACACACACACACACACACACACACACACACACAGACATCACCTCGATTCGTCGAACTGAGTCAATTGGTATATAACACTATGGGTCTCCGGGCCTTCTATAAAAAGTTTGTTTTTGGAGCGATCATATAGCCTTTACCGTATACTTAGTATACGAGAAAGGCAAAAACGAAGCAGTGGGCCAAAAGGCCCGTACCTTACATCAATCTGATGTCCGTGTTAGGCATGCATGAAAGGGATTGATTAGTTCTGTTTTTTCGGGTTTGGAAAGAAATAATATTTTCAATAGTTTAACGTTGATAACGAATAGTATCGATGGATTTGGCAAATTGCTGGAGAGTTTCCAAATCGATTGATAAGAAAATCTCGAAAATCCATCGAAAGATAAAGACGCTATTAGCGTTTGAAATCTTTCCTAATTTGTGACGGTCTCGAATTTGGATGCAGAAGAACCCTGAGCTGACATTGCAGGAGTTTGAAGAATATAATGGAAAAATAACTTGTCAAGAATTATATCCGAAAGCTTTCAAACGAAGCATAGAACAGTCGCGACAGTAGAGTTCGATATCTGTTTATATTTCCTGTTGTCATTCGGAACAAACTAGAAAAATATGGAATTGTTTGGGACGGAGCAGCAACTAACTTTGGTGAATTCGACACTTCTCACTAGTCCTGACTAGATGAGCTTACTATTCGCTATACTTCTAGCAATGTTACACCAGATTTTGGAGTTTGTTGGAGCCTTGACTCGTTTGCCCGTGGTTGTTACACGCAAGCCGGTGAACATGTCATAAGAAAGTCTAATAGCCACTTTGAGCTTTGGGTGTGGTGCGAGTGTTATATTCGTGGTTACCTGGTGACTTCAATTCGTCTGGCAAATGGATAACGCCATCCAGTCGATCAGCAGACAAACCTTCTCGGTGGGAAGTAAGAATCGTTATCGTGGGTGGACTCTAATATGATTCGCGGTAGAAAAGAGTCTCAGAGTTAATTGAAGGCACGTGGTCGAAAATGTCCAATTTTCTAAACGGAAGTCCGAAAAATGGGTCCCCTATATCCTCATCTCGCGTCAGTTAGAAAGCGCGTTTTCATTACGGGAAGCGTGATTATCTCGTTGGTTTATTTTTTAAGCGTGACCGAAGTGCCGTCTTCGATTGGACGATTACTGTAACGTACCCGGTTCTGCCAGCATGTCGCTGGTGAACGGCTACTATCTGCGCCCGGGAAACCCCGGGGGTTTCGACAATGGCGCATATAATGCCACTTACATGCTTTATATAATGCTTACTGGTTACCTGGGCAGAGGCAATGTGTGGTCACGAATTACGACTCCACTAAATTGACTGATGACTACCTTCGAAAAAAAATTGGCTTCAGGAGGCGTCACAAGCAGGCGGGCTCAATCCCCCAGAGGACGGCGAGGGACTTAAGTTATTTACAGAAAAAGCTTCCCAGCAATTTTGTCGAATATATACAACAATAGCATCTGCTATTTACGCGTATATTCGTATCCCAACCCAGCCAGAAGTCTTCAAGCCCTGTCTATTCCATCGAAGCGCCTTCGGTTTTGGCTACCCTCGGAACTTGTGCCATGTTACCCATACAGACGCTTAGAAGCCATGCGCATGATTTACGATTTAGATATGTCCAAACCGGATGTTCTAAATTCTTCAAACCAATTCATCTTTCTAGACAATTGTGCTTGGTACAAAGCCAATAGCAATCCATTGATACTGGCGCTCAGAGAGATGTACACATGGTTTACGATTTATATATGTATGTCCAAATCGTATGTACTAATTTCTTAAAATCATTCTGCAGTTCAGACCAACTGATCTACCTAGGCAACTGCGCTCGATACATAGCCAATACCAATCCATGATGTTCATATAGCCACAGGCTATTATTTTGTGCAGAGTCTTAATTGAGTCGACTTTCTTCCATATCCGATTATTATAAAGGATTTTCATATCTCCTGGACATAAAAAGTTACGTGTCACCCTGATCTTTTATTTTTCTTCCTAAGCAATGGAGGGGGAATCTGCTCAACAGACAACCTGGGTTGACCAGGAAGTGCGGGGTTAGGGATCACCGAGGGAGGAAGGACTACATCCCCGACCCGCTAAACCGTTTCCGTTGCTGCCAAGCCCATAGTCCTTTCGGTACAACCAGAAAGTAATACTTCAAAGGCGGGCCAGTGCACAACGCACCTTCGAGGTTAATTGCTTGTCCTTGCAGCACCGAACATCGTCACTCGCTTTTTTAGAAGAACACCATGGTATCGTGCCAGCGCGTTGCCGGCTTTCCAGGTGGCCTTACTACGCCCTATGTCCTCGGAAGGTGGGAAGGGTCGACTTCGCGCCTGCTTCCCTCTGCACGACTGGTATCAAGAATGATGATGCCGCGTGCACGCCAAATTGACCTTTCTGCGATAGGGCCTATTCGCCAGCACACAGAGGGACTTGCCGACGCGGTGCCTACGCCTGCCCCAGCCTTGACGAGGACCCCTTTCCGTCCTCGGGCTCGGAACCCGCCCGGTTGACCAACGCCGCGAAAGCGACGATACCATGTTGTTCTTCGCGCGTCCACTTGTTCGATAAAAGGATCGAGTTCGACCACAGAGCATGACCACCGGTATGACCCATGGAGCCGACTCCGATCCCTTGGACCACCTCTTATTTGCGCCTGAACTAGCCATCCTTGAGTCCACGCGCCACCTTCTGTGTAGCTCCGAGACGATTTGGGCGATAGCCGATAAAACGGCGTTCCAGCCAACTTCATCTTTACACATCCTCCGAACTAGGTTGTCCGGGGTAGTGTCCAGACCACATGTGGCAAGCATGTGGTCACGCATTGCGCGAAAACGTGAGCACACGAACAACACGTGTTCCGCCGTTTCCTCTAAACCTGCGCACACCAAACACTCGGGCGAGGCCGAGCAAGCCAGCTGCGTGACCTGCACTGTGATTTTGCAGCACGCTTAAACGCCGGGCACATCGAACCCCCCATGGGTTGCTTGCTGTTCACAGCTTTGCTGGAACAAATCAAACAATTGGCAGGGTTCGTGCAGCATTGTGCCTTATGTCCCTCCAATCCGCAGCGTCGGCAGAGATTGCTTCTGTCAGGGCCTTTGCAGTCCCATTGCTTGTGCCCCGGTTCCAGGCACTTGAAGCAAACTTCGGGTTGCTCGTATATGCCCACAGAGCATACCGACCATCCCACCTTGACGCTCCCTAACTTGACTACCTTGGAGGCGTCCGCTTCAGATAGCCGAACCAATGCTACCTGTGTCCCTGCCGGACCTTTCCGTAGCCGAACGGCTGCGGTGGGCGTCTCCACTTCACACTGTCGCCGCAGTGCCGTGACGATCTCTTCGACTTCGGTGATCTCGTCCAAGTCTTTTATTCTTAGATTCGCCTCCGTAGTGAGTGCGCTAACCTTGACCGTCTCGCCTAGAACTTCCTCCGCCAACTTCTTGTAGGCGGTCCCCTTTTGCGAGACGCCCCGCTTCAGCTCGAGGATCATCTCGCCCATCCGGGTACGTCTTATTCGACGTACGTCGGGGCCGAGTTCACCGAGCTTGACGTCACTAATCATCGCCTTCAAAACGTCCGAGTACTTAGCCTCGTCCGCCGTGATGACTAGGGCATCGCCCCTGGAGCGATTGGCGCCTACCCTAGACTTCTTGCTACTCTCATTCGCCTGGGCCTTCTTTTCGGCCCTTGACGTCTTCGGTTTCCTCTTGTTCTTGACCAGGGTCCAGGAGGCGTCAACCCCCTCTATTTCCCTGGTCTGGTGCGGCTGAGAACTTTCAGCCTACCGTAACCCCTTACCACCGTCTTTCCTGAGTGGACGGACCTTTCCAGGTCCTTCCTCCCCCGGTTTTGGAGGTACCTGGCCGGGGTTCAGCCTCCCAGCCCCACTACCCTTGTTCGGGGTAGTAACCCTCCGCGTTTTGGAGCGGCCCCCAGGGAGCTCATCCCCTGGAGACTGTCTCCCCCGTTTTTGTGTCTGCTCCGTTGGAGCAGTCACCCCCGACGTATCCGCAAATACTTGAGCCTCAGTCTGGGTAGACTTTGGTACCACCGTCTTCGCTGGCACGCCCTCGGTCGATTCGACCTTGCCCGAATCCACGAATCCTTGGGCCTCAATCTGGGTAGACCTCGACTCCACCGATTTCACGGGTTTACACTTGGCCGTCCCGACCGCCCTCTCCAGCTTGGCGTCCAGCATCGACTTTCAAAGTTTCTGCAAGCTCCTCTTGAGGTCCTTGCTGATATTATGCTTCGATGACGCAAAGTCGATGATGGCGTCCAGCTGTTCCGTCGCCACCTCGAAGGCCGAAAGCCCATCGCGTTTGCGGTTCATCGCCTCCACAAGCCATGGGCCGTCAATAACCCCTACCGGCGTTTTTTTTTTAGCCGAGAGGAAGGTTGAGTGACCCACGCTGGCGCTGCGCACTGAGCTGCCGACTATTGCCTCTGGCCTCCTAGGCGGAGACCTGAACAACCCACCTCTTACGAAGGGGTTGTCGCCTACACTACTACCACTAATTGAAGATTTGACTTGGTTTTCCATTTTGGTCCCACGAGTTGCTCGGGAAAAGAGGTCCACCACGCCAGAGCCCAGCATGACGCGGTAAGGGACAATTACTGTGGAGGGTGCCCAGGTACCCCACATGCTCCGTTAAAGGCCTAGCTTATTATTTCACCCCCCTGGCCATGCATCCCCTCGGCACGTGTCACCCTGATTTCGTACAACGGATTTGTACTTTAGACAACATTCTGCGACTGGTTACCACTGGCGTTTCTGTCAGTTTATCACCGAAGAAATCAATAATTCTACCATGTAATCTCCCTGTGACAAGACTGAATCACCATTTTAAACTAATTCCACAAAAAAAAACGCAATCAGTACAAAACCACATGAAAAAGTTGCCAACAATGTATAAACAATTCAACAGTTGCATTTTTCACATCACATTTCAGGCGAGAAGGGCATGACCAACGCCAGGTGGATTTATTTGGATGGATTTTGATCATGAATGCGTGTACAACTAAAAAATATAATAGTAATATACATTTGAATTCAAATGAAAATCATTTTATCGGCTCTGCTTCCCGGCATAAAAAAACTACTTGCAACAGCAACTCGGTAAATTGGAGCCGAGTCTATTTATTTCTTGTGTTTTCCGGTTGAAAAACAAAACTCAATATGCATGTATCAAAAAGTTAAAAATAGAAAAGATGTACGTCATTGATAATACCATATACCAAACAATTCCAAGCTTGATGGGTTGGATATCTGAAATATCACTTGTTCAAGCTGGAAGAATGCTCGGTTTCTGAGTCAAAAACATTCTATTTAGTCTCTATACCCCGAGAAGTCAAGAAAATTTCCTATCCGAAACTTTTGCTAGAACGAAACTAGAATTCGAACTTAACAATCTTCAGTATAGCCTGTTTTACAGCCACACTTTTCACCGTTAAGCTACGGGAGGCCATCAGGAACTGGGATGGAGAAGCGATGATGAACATTTATATTTAAATGTATTCATAATTTTATTTATTTTACGGCCCGACATAAACATCCACTTATCGGAGCGGAATATTTGGACCGACTGTTTCCTACCATTTCTTTGAAATTATTTGTTATTCGGTTCCATCCCAATTTGCTCCGATATGCATTCGTCTTTTTATTATACTTGTTCACTTTCGAAAAAAAAGCTAAACAATAAACAATATAACGGTTTTTGTTCAAATCCTTTGCTTTGGAGTAGGATTGGAATGGCGAAATGAACATAAACCCAGGAAAGAATATTCAGCCATCGATTTTGCCAGATATAAGATACAATCACTATTCTCTAGGAACTAATTTTCCGGGTGACAAATTTTGTTTGCGGCGTACTGCATTGGCAGTCATTGGTTTTAAAGATTCGAAATTCTTTCACGATGTTTTGTCACTGTCGCTTTGTTGTGAATGGAAAAATTACGACTCCCCCGGCCCCTTTCAGAGTGTCATTGTGGCAGGAAGGAGAACACGAACAACAGCGCACAGTCGGAAGATTGGCGAGTTTTCCTTGGTGGCAGACGGGAAATCATAAATCACGAGTACTTCTATCCGGCACAAAGAGTATCATTATTATTGGTGTAGTGAAGGGCAGAGCAAAAGCTTGACTGTTGTTTATTTTGCTTTCGCTGACAACAATGGCAAAGGGAAAAACGAAAAAGGACTTGAGTTATGGAATTCATTAATAATCTATGGTTCGCCATTATTTGATTGCAGATTTTGTTACAAGGGTGTTTTCTTGTTGTGGGGTTTTAGGAGAAGGTACATGTTGAAAAGTGATTGCTAGTAAAAATGTTTAGAAAAATGCATGGCTATGAAAAAATAAAAATTAATACCCCTAGCAAACTAGATAGCCAATTATGGAGAAGCATGGTAAATTAAGCTGATTATGGACGATTGTTAACACAACATTTGTTTTGTTTTTGTATGGCGGTTTTATTTCAAACATAGCCTATAAGACTACAACAGCCAGTTACTTATACTGCATACCGTGTTCATAAACATAGATAAAATATCCTTCCCATAAATGTGGCTCGTATATGTGCCTGACAACATGAAAGGTAAATTTTGGCAACGGTGAAGTCCTTCTAAAAGTGGTTCCGCTTCGGGCAAACCGAGAGGATAATGGAGCACGTCAGCTCTTGTGTCTACTAAAACAAGAAGCAATGCAGCTTCCTGCAAGCAATGGCATATAAGCTCGTCATATTATGCTTCACATATTTCCGTTTAATTATAGTCTGCGATAAGCCGAGACAACTAGCTGTCTGGGGAGACGTAAAACTTATCGAATATATTTCATCTCACTGGTGCCCCGTGGAAACATTCGCTAAAGTATGATAATGATGCAGCAGAATCTTCTTCATACTAGAGCATCTAGTTCTAAGTTTCGGTGTAGAACTATTTTCACCATATATCATGTTTGAATACGTTGTCAGAATAGAGGAGTTGATGCGTTCCATAATAATAATTTCCCGTAAAATATGCGTCGGCCGATCCAGCCGATTCACAGGATAAAGAGAATTTATGCAGTGAACTGAATGCCGTTATGTATGAAGTTCATGATCTAGGTACGTGGCCGATTCCAATGCGAAGATCGCCTCTAACAACACGGACTATGAGCGTTTCATGGAACATGATGATCTTGGAGATATAAACAGTAACAATATCAAAAATTTGCTCTGAAATACCATTTAAATATTAAGGTGAAATTTGGTGCGCCGGTAGTCCGTTATTTTAAAATAGAAATGTCCATCAATACTAAATACAGGGCTCGATTCCTGTGGTAATTCTGCACCTTTGGACCAATTTAAAAAAAAATCCCTAGGAGGAATTTTGAGAAATCTTGATTTAAAGTTTTTAACTAAGAAACTTCAAAAAAATTCAAATAAGAATCCAAACAAAAACGTCAAAAAAGATGTCCAAGTGGTTTCAATAACTTTGTATTTGTTTCTCGTTTCATATCATTAGTTTACATCTAGCTGTTCAGTATTCTTGCAACATGCCCTGCCCATCGTACCCTTCCAGCTTTAGCTACCTTCTGAGTACTGGGTTCGCCGTAGAGCTGGGCGAGCTCGTGGTTCATCCTTCGCCGCCATACACCATTCTCTTGAACAACACCAAAGATGGTCCTAAGCACGCGTTGCCGTTATTATGAATATAAATATTTACAACTGACTTTTCTTACCAAACTGACTTAAGTTTGTTGTTGTATGGCTAACTTGTTCGAGTTTAGTATAAGCACAGACAAACAGACGTAACAGCTTGAACATTTTTCTGAAAAATCCATCGACCAACTCCTCTACCACCATCTTGCGAGCATGTTACACGAAACAATGTTTCGTATGACATTGTCACCAGAAGGCGCTGGTGTGAAATGTCAAACTCGAAGGATTACGATACCAGCGCCTCTAGTTGTGAAACGCGCAAGCGATCACATTCAAAATGATCGTTGAAGTCATGGTCGATGGTAAATTCTCTAGTGTTACGTCTGTTTGTCTGTGGTATAAGTGTTGCTTTCCATGTTTAATAGTCATCAAATGCTTCTTCAAAACCATGCTCTAGTTTCAAAGAGCTGAAAATTGTTAATGTTTAGGTAGAGTAACTTCTTCTTCTTCTTATTGGCATTGCATCTCTACACTGGGACGGAGCCACCTCGCAGCTTAGTGTTCATTGAGCACTTCCACAGTTATTAACTGCGAGGTTTCTAAGCCAGGTTACCATTTTTGCATTCGTATATCATGAGGGTAGCACGATGATACTTCTATGCCCAGTGAAGTCGAGACAATTTTCAATCCGAAATTGCCTAGACCGGTACCGGGAATCGAACCCAGCCACCTTCAGCATGGTCTTGCTTTGTAGCCGCGCGTCTTACCGAACGGCTAAGGAGGGTCCAAGGGGAAATCTCAGAAAGTGATTTTGAAAAAGCTCCGCCAATTTCATATTTAACGTGTTACGTCATCCGACGAAGATCTAACCTGTTATATAATGCTAAAAAACTACACTACTTCAAACAAATCTTTAAGCTGTCGGTTTCTTTCCACCAATTTCTTCCGTACTCCAAGTTTGATCTTTACTTCTGATGCTCGAATACATTTCATCCCACATAAATAATTTAAAAAAAATGTATAATACAAACTATAATCTGATGCTCAGAATGCTTTAATTCATGCTCAGAATGTTTTCGCCTTTTGGCATTCAACAAAGAGTCTACAGTCAGCACGTGAATTCTTGAAAGCTTCTGAACGAGAGGTATTATTATTGACGGCTTCAAGCCATACAAAAAACATACCAGTTAGGTGAGTTCAGTCAGTTTTAATAATTATTGTAATTGCAATAGAGGCAACAGCTGCAAACTGGATGTAAACAACATACACCACTTTTTGGACGGCTTTGTAGGTATTTTGAGGATATTGTTGAATTAAAATATAGATTCTTTTGAAATTAGTTAAAAATTTCAAATCAAGATTTCTCGAGATTCCTTCTAGGGATTTTTTCAATAAATTGGCCCAGAGGTGCAGAATTACCTCAAGAATCGAGCCCTGTACTTGTTTTGGATGGATATTTTTATTTTATAATAACGGTCTACCGGCGCACCGTGATCTTGAAATTCGCTGGTCATTCCTCCGCATATTACCCCACGAATTTTTTCTCCAAAAACGCGCTGGAATTCCCCCAATTCTACCGGAAATTGCGCCCGATTCTTCCAAAAAAATCCCTCGGAATTCCGCCAAATTTTCAAACGGAATTTCACCGGTAATTCACTCAGGGATTCCTTCAATAATTTCGCACGGTAATTTCCCTGGAATTTCTTAGAAACAAATAATAATAATAATAACAGATTAATCCACTTAGCAGTGAAGATGCCTTGTAACGGTTCGCGTCACGAGGTCAAAATGTTATAATAACAAGTCCACTTATGCGCCAAGCAAGCAGGGAAATTTGCTTGCATGTGGACCTGCGAGGGTACTCCCGGTGAGACTCCTCAGGGCGAGTCTATTCTTTAAACTGAATCCCGACCGAACGTATTGCAATTGACCCGTTAATCCTCACTACCACAATAACCAATTAATACGCGAGAGACTAAATGAGGGCCCTCCTTAGCCGTGCGGTAAGACGCGCGGCTACAAAGCAAGACCATGCTGAGGGTGGCTGGGTTCGATTCCCGGTGCCGGTCTAGGCAATTTTCGGATTGGAAATTGTCTCGACTTCCGTGGGCATAAAAGTATCATCATGTTAGCCTCATGATATACGAATGCAAAAATGGTAACCTGGCTTAGAAACCTCGCAGTTAATAACTGTGGAAGTGCTTAATGAACACTAAGCTGCGAGGCGGCTCTGTCCCAGTGTGGGGATGTAAAGCCAATAAGAAGAAGAAGAAGAAGCGAGAGACTAAATGCAGAAAACCCACAGAATCGTTTAGTCAAACCCCCTTCCTCTTAGCATGGCATAGGTTGGGGCCTCTTGTGCTTCAAGCGATCAATAAGTTAATTAAGTTTTAACATTTTTGTATTTTTACAATTCTTATTTTTCTTCACGCGTGATCTCCGAACTACATCTAATGCATCCTCTTCCCTTAATTAAATGTTCTTCTTCTTTGGCACTTATTCTTGCGATCGATCCTTACCCTACTTATGTCTATCTGACCTGTTTTGGGCCTCCAGTGGCCGGGTGATGTCCATTAGGCACCGGTACTGTTTACCAGTTAACTCGGTGGCGGTGTAAACAGCGGTGGTGTACTGGTTCGCCACCAGCACGGTCGTTGGAAGGCACCGGAGTTGAGAGCGACCGTACAGAGAGTGGATGGCGGTTCTTACTCTCGCATGAAACCGGTACGTGAGCGAAGAGTCGACGATCGCTCTAGATGGTACGTATCTCTGTGCGGACCCACAGCAGTTGGGTGTACGAGAGCGACGACGATCGCTCTGGATGGTGCGTATGTCTGTGCGAACCAGCCTGGTGGCATCCCTATCTCACACAATAGGTTTGTTTTGCAGCCAACATTGCGCGACTGTATCCCACTGACAGTTCTGTATCCTAATGGAAATCAAATGTGATGTTTATAAACAAAACACATACCATCATGAATTTTACACTGAGATGTTGGCTACAGAAACATGGCGTCGTGCCAGGTGGCTGGTGCGAACCCACAGCAGTTGGGTGTACGAGAGAGCCAACGACGATGCCGGAGTCGGGTTGTAGCAAATCCACTTGATGATGGTCGGTCTGCTTACGTAGCAGTGGCTTGTACCGTGCATGCATGTAAATTTGTCCTCTCTCGGAGATTCCCTTCAAAGCCAGTAGAGGGGTGGATACCCTCCGTCTTGGCCCTAGAGTGCGCGAGGGTCGGATGCTGGCTCGACGACGAGGACTGGCCTACAAGCCGCCGGGCTTCGGATCCGTCCCTAGGAATAGCTTGGCTAGTCGCTATCCCCTACACTGACACCTTCACTTGAAGGAAAGTTGTGTCCTTCAAGGAGAGAAACATAATAATCGTCGCATTACAACTGTGGCTCTGGTTTGAGGGTTAATTCGCTTTTAGGTCAGAATACAAAATTACCTTTGGCTTCGAGGGAATGATGCACGAGCTGCCTGAGCGGCTCAATTTTTCTAGTGTTGGTTCACAATTTGTTTTTTTCTTTTTATCTCGTTTCTAAAAAATAATTTGTTACTTCTATGTACTAGCAAAATCATTTTCTAACTCACTTCGTTAAAACCACACTATAGCACAAGGGCCAATTGAAAAAGATTATTTCGCTTATAATTTGGATCTAGAATTAGGGTATAATATAATTTTAGTTTCACGGGAATATTCATTAAATTTTCACTAACTCACTTATGATAAATTCGGTTCTTCCACTAGCCGATCTTTGTTATCCACTTCTAGGCTTTACACTGTCTAGCTTGCCAATCAAAAATAGAATTGAGCTTGACTAAACATGGAGCTAAACCGACGCTATCTTTTTGCCACAATCTATTGTTTCCGAGATTAACGCTCATCAGTTGATTTAACAACTGATAACCCAACTGATAAGCGAATCTGGTGATGAGGAATAAACAAGCTATTGCCATACATAGTTCATTCAAATGTAAAGTACTCTCTTTACAAAACAGAGGCGCTCGTACTACTGAAAAGATATGGAATAACCCTTGCGTGTCTCTTGCGAAAATTTCATATTTGCTTGCATGGTGTAAGTAAATTAAATTATTATAAAACTATGACCAAGTGTTTTCTGTAACCACGTTACAGCCTTTCTCGTGCATTATAAAATATATTGAAGAAGTCACATTACTAAGGTCGAAAAAGCTCTTTAGGAGAATAGATCACATTTTTTCTTTTATTTTGCATGTTTTTGTATTGGTTGAAATTCATTGCCACGATTTTCAAAAAAAAAATATGTCTGGATTTTTTGTGTGGGAAAATAATATTTATTTTGTAGAAATGTTGTAATTGTTCATGTATCGTTAATATTGATTTATTTATGGAAATTTCGTATTTTTTCAGTTGAAAATTTTGATTTATTTATGGAAAATTCTTCTTTTGTAATTTCAATTTTAAAACTGGTAATATTTTTTTGTTTTGTGGAAAATTCTTAATTGTTTATGGAAATTTTGTATTATTTATGAAAATTTCATTTTATTTTATATCTACACCCTTATTTCTTTATTGGAAGCTTCTATTTTTGTGAAGAAAATTTCAAATTCTTTATGGAACTTTTATTTTGCTCCCTTTTTACATACACCACTCCGATGATTTCAAAGACAATGAAGCATTTACCAACTGAATGTTTCGTAAATTGGTCGGTATCAGGTCGAAGCCAAACATAAAGGCTATTAGGTATAAAGTCCATTTGGCATAATTGCATTTGAACTTTGACAAAAGAGTGGTTATTTTAGCATAACGTACATTTGACATAATTTGGAGCTGTGAACGAGAATTCGATGTTTTTTTCACATAGAAGCATTTAATCTAGGAATATTTTGATAAATTTTGAGTGATTGTGCAATTGCACAACATGTGGAAGATTCAGTTCGAAAAATGTATTGGAGTGTAACCACTTCCACCAATGTCTTAACCTTCCTAGCGCATTAAAAAAACAAATTGTGCATTAGCGGGTCAAAAATGACCCCAACTTGAATTCACTCCCAAAAGTTCATTCTCGAACCGATTCTCAATCTTTTGGAACCAAATTGAAGCTAAGGATTCTGCGGATTCCCAATGGAATGTAGCCATTGTCCATGTCCATGGATCAACACAATTCCTGGTTATTTCACGATTCGGTATCCCTCCGGAAGATCTGAAACGTTCGTAAAAATGGTCAATTCATTAAACTTATCATAGAAGAGCGCGGTTTTTTTTTAAGTTTTCTATTTATGAACGCTAGGGGCCCTCCTTAGCCGTGCCCCCAGACTGTGAAATAACCAGGAATTGTGTTGATCCATGGAAATTGACAATGGTTACATTCCATTGGGATTATTGCTACGCAAATTGATGAGCATTTCCAAAATCACCCTACGAAAGGCAACAAATCAGACCGTAACGACATCCGCGGAATCCATACCATCAATGTGGTTCCAAAAGATTGATAATCGTTTCTAAAATGAACTTTTGGGAGCGAATCCAAGTTGGGGTCATGTTTGGCCAGCTCATGCACAATGTGTCACTTTTTTGTTGTAGCATTCCTAGAGGTCGCTGAAAGCTGGTTACCACCCTCATATGTTCGTTTTCAAAAGTTAGGAAAAGTCAGAAAATTTCAAATCCCTATCTTATTTGGTTACAAAGCTGCAACGTTTTTGAATCATCTCTGGGCCAAAATAGACCCCAATGCACTAGGAAGGCAGCGCCTACTTTTAAGAAAGGGTTTACAGCCATCATTTCCTTAAGCCAGATAAGCGCCTAATTAAAAACAAAAATAGATCAATTCCACCATTACCAAAGCTTAAGCACCTAATTAAAAAAAAAAACATTGTCTTAAACCGGACAAGTCTACTTTTAAAGAAAGAATCATATCCACTAATTTCGCGGAATTCGAGCATGGCGAAATCTGATTTCTTTATTTCGTTTCGCTTCGTAAAATTACAAAAAATTTCGTTAGAAAAAACAAGCTTCTAACGAAATTTAACGGAATTCCGCGGAGTTTCAAAACAAATTTAAACTTGAGCCATACTTTATATTATCAAAAATTTTCATTTCGCATCTTCTTTCGATAGCTCTTTCGTATAACAATTTTGATGGTTTGTTCGTTTCGAGTCAAGATGCGCAATACCACCCCAAGTTTAAGCGCAGGAGAATGAACCGCTTAAGTGTAGGAAGGCATAAAGGAAAACAAAATGCATTTGGGTCATTTGGCCGAAAGGATCGTTTAGCCGAAAGGGTCATTTGGCCGAAAAGGTCGTTTGGTTGAAAGTTTCGTTTGGCCGAAAGGATCGTTTGGCCAAAAGGGTCATTAGGCCGAAAGTTTCATTAGGCCAAAAGGGTCATTTGGCCGAAAAGGTTGTTTGACCAAAAGGGTCATTTGGCCGAATAAGACATTTGGCCGAATAGGTAATTTGAAAATTGACAAATTTGGAATGAGAACCCGGGCAGAAGCCATGAACAGAATATCAAAACATGATATGGACTTGATTGATATAAGAGATAAAAGAACAGGCAACAATATCAAAAATTTGTACCGAAATATCATTTAAATATCAAGATATGCTATGGATAAGAACAAACTAATGGCACATGATATTGATCACTTATTACAAATAGCATAACTTGATCTTCTCATGATATTTTAGTGCAAAATATTGATATTATCGTCTGATCTTTTATCTCTTATATCAATCATGTCCATATCTTATTTTGCTATCTTATCAACTTTTGATATTAATGAGCTATTTTCGTCTACTCGGGAAGAGGGACGTCTCAATTCTCACTATTCATTTCTCTCTTCTCACTGTAAAAAGTGAGAAGCGATACGTAGTAAGCGAGTAGTGAGATGTCTCACTTCTCACTCCTAATTTCTTACTTGTGAGATGTCTCACTTCTCACTCCTCATTTTTGTTTTCTCACTGTAAAAAGCGAGAAGTAAGAAACGAGGAGTGAAAAGTGAGAAGTCTCACTACTCACTCCTCATTTCTCACTTCTGACTGTGAAAAGTGAGTAGTGCGAAGTGGGTAGTGAGACGTCTCACTTCTCACTTAGTACTACTCACTTTTTACAGCGAGAAGAGAGAAATGAGGAGTGAGAAGTGAGTCGTTTCTCTTCTCATTCCTAATTTATCTCTTTTCAAATGACCTATTCGGCCATATGACCCTTTTGGCCAAACGACCCTTGCGACCAAAAGACCCTTTCTGCCTAATAACCCTTTCGACCAAATGACGCTTTCGGCCAAATTACCCTTTCGGTCAAATGACCAATTCGGCCACACGACCCTTTCGGCCAAATAACCCTTTCGGTCAAACGACCTTTTTGGCCAAACAACTTTTTCGATCCAAAGACCCTTTCGGCCAAACGACCCTAATGGCACAAATCTCCCGAATTGAGATGAACGTGCCCCTGGAGCCGGCGTTCTGATCGGTCAAATAACTTTCGGCCAGATGGGTTTGAGCCTTCCCCGAAATATACATACAGCCCCCGAGAATTGAATATACATTTTGTGAAATTATTTGACTATTTGCACAATATGAGTGTGAAATCGATCATGTTGCTGCTGGTCACGGGACGGCAGATAGTCCGGGAGAACGCGAACTTCGTCCACACTAAATATTTAGTCGTTTATCAAGGCGGCTTCACATACATTACTTTTTCAACTAACCATTAATTCCTTTCCTGTGGCGCTCACGGAGATGCAGAGCATTCGTGGGTCTCTTATACCAATTGACTGTAAGGACGTGACCGGCATCGTCATTGATCATGGATTGGAAACTGCACAAACTCATATACAAGGACAAACAGACAAAAACTAGTAAGTTTATAAGACTATGGGTCTCCGAGCCTCCTATAAAAAGTTTGAATTTAGAAGGAAATGATAGCCTTTTGGTACAACTTTTTGTATGAGAAAGGAAACATGATTTCTTCATACGTGGCAAACTGCTGCCGTTAAAACTTTGCGATCACATTTGCGAAATACATATCGTTATGCATTTGAGAAAAGTACACATGATCGTGCACAGGAATTTATGCTATGAGGTGAACCGGTCAAGGGCCGAAAACATCATTAATAAAGATAATTAAAAAAAAAAAATTATGCTATTTTATAAATTCTCTATCTGCACATACGCCTGGGAGATGTGGATAAATGTTTACTTAGTTAGGGTTAGCTCAATACCATAAAACCACGCTGATGAGAAAATAATTTTTAAGTGAAATAAGGTTTTTAACAGAATTTGAATCCATATATGAAAAAGCATTTGTTTTGTTTTCCTAAATTAAGTTAAATCGTCAGGAAGGAAATCTTAACTCATTTTTATTATATAGAAGATATGCTTGCTGATATAAAACCGAAATGATATCAAATTGAACATATTCGGGAGCACACACTCCACAAGAATTTCTTTTGAAAGCGGCACAAATTCTGGGGAATCGCCTTATCGCAATTAGTTTATAAACGGCAACGCAGCGATTTATCATAGCCTGTTTCTTCTGTTATTATAACTATATTGGTCGCAAGATAGTTATTTGACTTCGAAAAAGTGGAATCGGAATTGCATACGTAATGTAGGTAGTAAAACCAATTCAATAAAAAAAAAAATCCGCGGAAAATAATAAAATTTCGTTTCGTTTCGTAAAATTTTGTATTGAATGCACCTTGATTTCGTATCGTTTCGAAGTCTCGAAAGTAAAATTATATTTCGTTTCGTTCCGTTTCGAAAAGATCGAAATCAACAAAGACATTTTAAATTTCGTTTCGTTTGGAAAAAGTGTGTTATCGCATACCCTTAGTCGCGTGTGCTTCAAGACACGTGGATTCTTTTTCGCAAATTTCATATCAATTTGTCCATTTAGAAACATGTGATGTGAAGCCAAGATATTTAACAACAAAAAAAAAAGATTATAATTGCTTTATACTCTGCCTAAGCATGCTTTCTACGAAAGGATAGCTTAGCTTAGCTTTGACTGACTACACATATCTATGGTTGCTACTCCGTGATTAACCAGAATCAGTGAAATTGCACAAAGAATCAACTGAATGATTGACTGGGATTGTTCAAGCATTCTCAGTGTGCAAGTTTCAGTGACTCTAAAATTCAAATGATCAATAACGGCGCCGGCCACGTCCTTGTAGTCAGTTAGGAAGAAGGAAGGAATATTAGTAGGTGGTTTTTGCTATTTGAAGACCGTGTTTACCTCTGCGTCTCCACAAACACCACAGGAAGGATTATCAGTTAATTGGTAGGCATCGTTGGATCTGGATTCATTCTGATAAGCGATACGACCGTGCCATTATTTATACACAGTGATTTTACCTAGCCATGAATCGGGCGCGAAAAGTAGAACAAACTAAATACCGACCTACCGGGCGCGCAATGCAGAACACAATATTTCGGCCGATCGCGCGATCGTTCTTCTGTCCGAAACAAGAGAAATCACGCACTAAACTGATTTTTATTACCGGCCGCGCAATGCAGAACACAATATTTCGGCCGATCGCGATCAATTTTCGTGCGTTCGCATTGGGTTTTCTTACAACTCACCCTATTGTGCAGTTACAAATATTTCTGCAAATAGTTTGCAAATTGGACGGGGAAAGTTGAAAAATCATTAAAATACAATAATAGAGTGAGTTGTGAGGGAACTCAATGCGATCGTACAATTGATTAAGAGTGAAGGGTCGTTTGGCCGGAGTCAGGCCATTTAGTCGAATGTCATTTGTCCTAATGCCGTTTGGCCGAGTAGATAGGTCGTTTGTTCGAATGCCGTTTGGCCGAAAAGTAAAAAAAAAATCCTCAGATTACGAGTAGTGAATAACGAGTAATGAGAAGTAGGAAGTGAAAAGTGAAAAGTTAAAGAAAAAAGTGAACTGAGAACAGAGAACTTCTTCTTTTCCCTTCTTATATTTTTCTTTCTTCTGTCTTCTTTCTTCCGTCTTTCTCCTTTCTCATTTCTTCTTCCTTCTTTCCTCCATTCTTTTCTATCTTATTTCTTCTTCTTCTTTCGTCTTCCTTCTTCCTTCTTCCTTCTCCCTCCTCCCTTTTTCTTTCTTCCTTCTTTATTTTTCTTTCTTCTTTATTATTTTCTCCTTCTCCTTCTTCCTTCTTCATTTTTCCTTCTTCCTTCTTTATTTTTCCTTTTTCCTTATTTTTTTCTATGTTCTTCCTTCTTTCTTCCTTCTTCCTTCTTCCTCCTTCCTCCTTTCTTCTTCCTCCTTCCTTCCTTCGGTCAAACAGAATTCGGCCAAATAACCCTAAACCGTTTGGCCGAAACCCTTTCGGCCGAATGCCACTAGGCCGAAAGTTGTTTGGCCTAATATACCATTGGCCGAACAGTCCATTAGGCCGAATGGATCATTTGGCCGAAAGGGTCGTTTGGCCGAAAGGGTCATATGGCCCAAAAGGGTCATATGGCCCAAAAGGGTCATATGGCCCAAAAGGGTCTAATGGCCCAAAGGGTTATATGGCCTAAAGCGTCATATGGCCGAAAGGGTCCTATGGTCGAAAGGTCATATGGTCGAAAGGACATTCACTCAACTTGAGTGAAATTTTCTTAGCGTGTTTAGCTTAGCTTAACTTACCTTTGACTGACTACACATATCTATGGTTGCTACACCGTGATTGACCAGAATCAGTGAAATTGCACAACGAATCAACTGAATGATCGACTGGAATTGTTCAAGCATTCTCATTGTGCAAGTTGCAGTAACTAAAATGTTCAAATGATCGATAACGGGGCCGGCCACGTCCTTGTAGTCAGTTAGGAAGAGGGAAGGAATATTAGTAGGTGGTTTTTGCTAGCTGAAGACCGTGTTTACCTCTGCGTATCCACAAAAACCACAGGAAGGCTTATCAGTTAGTCGGTAGGCATCGTTGGATCTGGATTTACTCTGATAAGCGATACTACCGTGTCATTCTTTTTACACAATGATTTTAGCTAACGAGCAGCATTCTGTACATACTGCAAACTATGGAAGATCGCACTTGTCTCGACCGAAGCAAAGCGCAATACAAGCGCATGATCCACCGATTATCAAAAAGATATTTTTTCTACCGCTCGCGACGAATAACACACGCACTGTGCTTGATGATTACTCTTGAATGAATTTTTTTTATGTTTTTTCATAAAAATCGTATTTTGGTCAAAGCTTCCGATCCGGCCAATTTTCAGTATGAAACAATAAGACAGGATTTCTCGTCGAATAGAACTTGTTGTGAGCAGATCGGTTAAAAATAGTAAGTTTTTTTTGCGCATAAATACATACACACATAAAGACGCACACACAGACATCACCCCAATTCGTCGAACTGATTCGATTGGTGTATAACACTATGGGCCTCCGGGCCTCCTATAAAAAGTTTATATTCAGAGCGAACATATAGCCTTTACGTATACTAAGTATACGTGAAAGGCAAAAATATAACGCATTAGCTAATAAAATGTGATGAAGTTTTTTAATAACTTCTTCCAATTTGAGAAACTTGAACACCAGCTGAAAACAAATCAAACAGAAATAATTTAATACAGAGTTTTGCATCTTTCTCACGTTCATTAGCTCACTATATCACTTTGTCTTTGGCACAAAAACAAATGAAATATTTTACCACCAAAGAAAGTAAATCAGTCGTCACGGAAGAAATAAACCTGAGAGTAAGTTCAATTCACTGAACTTCGGGATTGCGTGCGGGAAGCCAAATAGGAGTTTGGCTCTACTCCCATGCTGAAAAAATATCTACTGTCGCGATTCACCCAACTGAAACTACACAAGCTTCGCTTTCCGTATTGCACTGCGCCGGATTGTTTTGTTTTTGACAATCGAAAAACTTAAAAGTTAAGAGGCATAAGAACTCAAAATTAAAGTATTTTCGTCTGTGAGGCAAAATCAGGTTATGCTTAAATTCCGAATTATATTTTAACGTTTTTCTGTTTCATTTAACTACAAATTAACTGAATTTGACAAAACTAAATATTTGAACAAGTTGAAACTGAACAAAATATTTAAACGAAGTAATTATTTTTCAATGAACTTCAATAAATAGTTATTATTTTGCATAAACAGATTAAACGTCTAACACTACAGAATTCCATATGGAGAAATACAAAAATGAATCAGATATTGACAAAAAGTGAGAAAAGCTTCTGTTCCTCCTAGCTACTTACATAAGTTATAGATACTCTTTTCTGGACATATTTTTGCGGCTTATTAAATTTGAACGACTTACCCATGAGTTGTGATCCAAGTTTTAAAAATCGCTGGGTTTTCTTCATATAATGTATTAGCACTTTTCTCTGGTAATTAGCTTTTGCAGCTTTTCGCTTTTCACAGTTTACAGTGTGTGGCACGGAAATCGTTATATAATACCCCCACGAGGTCTATAACCATATTTTCTCCACGGTTCTTCGTTGAATATTTTACAGAACCAGCAGACCGTATTCTACTGTACGGTGATAAGTGCGACGATTCCGGCGTATGTAGTTTTCCCGGAGGGCTCTGCCATCCGGATGAACATGTGTGTCGCTGCGAACCTGAGCTACCGGTGACCAATAACATCAATAAGTGCGGGAAAGGTAAATAGTTCGGAGGAGCTCTAGCCCTCGGTAATTGTTGCACGAAATCATTCACCAATTGTTCCACTCACCATTTGCAGCGGCATCGCTGAACGAGGAGTGCCTTTTCAACGAACAGTGCGAGATTACGTACAGTCGGCTTGGATGCAAAGAGGGACGCTGTCGGTGTCAGTTCGAATGGGAACCGATTCACATGACAAACGGGACACTGGAATGCATCGGTAAGATATTAATACTGAGTTGGGTCACATTGTTTAATAGGTTAAAAACACAACTTTGAAGTGAATGAGGACAGTTGAATGTTATTGCAAATAGAATGCAACATAGAATAATCATTGCCAAATTTAAAAGTACTGTTGAAATAGGAGTTTAAAAGACAAAATTTAAATCACTCAAAAACACACATATACCGACGTTTTCAAAGGAATATTCCGGATATTCCTTCAAAATTTTAATTCAGAGCGATCTTATAGCTGTTCTTTGAGTAAACCTTAGAGCATAAGAAACGCAATAAGAGAAACAAAGGAAGAATCGATTTCCCTATGCGGAAAATTGGACCGAAACTATTTACGATGCCAATATGGTGCTTTACGATGCTCGTAAAATAGTGCATCATAAAATATGTGTATAGTGCTATGTATTGATCGTTGGAAACAAAAATCACTTCCAATTCCCAACAGAGAATGTTATAATTGCGTTCGATGCCAATAAAAAAACTCAATTCTTTTCCCCTTCGGCATCGGACGACAATAGAAATGGTGGCGCCAAATGCGTATGAAGGCGCATGATTGCTGCAAAACATGCTCACTTTTCACACTACACCCTCGCTCACTGTATAAATATTTTAAAAACTGATGAGGAACAGGCCTCCCACCACTTGCACATTGAGCAATCTCATGTAAATTTCATGGAAAGCCATTTTTGCTGCTGCCGGTGGTACGTGTACTGACATTCACGCGGTGTACAGTGGAACGCACACCTCGCTTAAACACTCACTCACGGTAGCAATGTGATACACGTGCCGCCATGAGACCCTTTTGAATCAAGGATATTGTTAAAAGGATTTAACCATTTCTCTACCGCCGCATTGTAAAACTGTAAAACCACGGTGGTGACGGTCGATCGTTGCCTGCTGCTGTCATTCGGCTTATCATGTTTTAGCAATGAGCTTCACACTTTAGGTTTCGGTTTCGGGTTCGGGCTAGCTCTTTCTTTATAGGATGCTTTCCCCAATTGGGGCATTGCTGCCTCGTTGATTAGGATTCCATTTCTATCAACGACTATATTGGAAAGCCATGTTGACATGTATAAGAAAATTATTCAAATTTGCATCTCACTTTAAATTTTTCACCGATTTCGGTTGTATAAATCTTGGTAAAGTACGTTTGCTGAAATATCGGTTGGATGGACGTAAGCTTACATCAGTTGCTTTAAGTGCCACAGTAAATCAATTATTTTTTCAGCAGAAAGTCGCGAAGTGCTCGGCAAAACGTCTCCGGTTGTGGGCCTATAGTTACGTTTTTCGCTCATACCTTTTTACAAGTCAACATTATGCAGTGATATAAAAGATATTTTTATATTTGAGACATGTTTTGGGTTGAGCAACCCTTTCTGCTGAAAAAGCACAATTTCAGAACAATGTGATGTTTTGTTAGTGCGTTTGGAACCACACGGAACCGCGAAACAACTCACTTTATGGTTTCTTTTTCGTGGAAGAAGCAAAAAGTGAGGAAAATGCGAAAAAATCCGTTGTGTACTTTACCTTTACTGCCGTGTTGAATTTTGACCCACTATGAGGTTTCACCAACTTAAATTTATGTTATTTTTGTAAAATTTTGTTTTTCTCATAATAATTTATTTTAATAAATGTTAAGCGGGCTTGGTAGGCATATGGCTACTGCTTCTGCCTCATACGCAGGAGGTCGTGGGTTCAATCCCAGGTCCGTTCCATTCTCCTACTTTGTATCTTTCTCTATATTTCTCATGTTCTAGTAATCGCTAGAACTGGATTTGGACTTCCATACCGTTTCCATTACTATTCCTATACTTTTAACTTGAGTGATAACAGTAATCTGCTAGAATTGTAAATGAACTATAGAGCTCGTTTCCTTCGTCCAATTAGAAATTTCATCAGTTGCCTTCTCCTATCTATCACATTGGCAGCTCGTTAACCAAGACGGACCTCTGCCTATCGAACCTAACCCAAAAAAGAAAAATTCCAACAAATTCCGCATGAACTCGTGGTGCAAAGTGCAAAGGTATATTCGGCTTGCAGTGGGCGAGTGATTGCATCACCTTTCCCTTCCCCTTCCCTACATTGACTTGCATTCTGACATGGCAGGCGCCAGTATGACCTGACAAATGAGATCACCAGTACTTGTACATTGAAGATATGTGCTAGTCCCAAGCAAACATCTGTTGGTTCCCTGTGCAAGAACAGCTGATCTGGTCATAATGGAGTAGCAACTACGAGCAGTCAATCAAGCTCAAGCTCAAGCTAATAACACAGACAAACAGACGTAACAGCTTGAACATTATTCTGAAAATCCATCGCTCAACTCCTCTATCACCATCTTGCGAGCATGTTACACGAAACAATGTTTCGTATGACATTGTCACCAGAAGGCGCTGGAGTGAAATGTCAAACTCGAAGGATTACGACGCTAGCGCCTCTAGTTGTGAAACGTGCAATCAATCAAATTCAAATTGATCGTTGAAGTCATGGTCGATGGTAATTTCTCTAGTGTTACGTCTGTTTGTCTGTGCTAATAATTTATTTTAATAAATGTCTTGAGTTTGAAATGTATAATAAATTTCCCTTAGTGTCACCATACAAGTTTCATATATGTACATGTGCTGCCTCCTATCTGTGAGATTGTTTAATTCACAATAATCGGGCAAAAAAAGTACTAAAAGAACTTGTTGCGTAACTTAAGGCGAAACACTTGGTTTGAATATAATTAATGCGCAATATCCAGTGACCTCCAAATCAAGGAATCAAAAAACCAATATCGAATATCAAAAAATTCACTCTCCAAAACTGACCAATGCGGAAAGATTATATTATTCTTTTGTATAGCACTGGGTTACAATTGTTTATCATACAAAAAGCTGATTCCATTTTGAATCGTGAATATACGCTTTATTCTGGTGAAGTTGAGTTCGGACGCATTTTCGCCGATTTTAAAGTTTTGGAAAGCTTAAAGATTAATAAAATTATTATAATAAAGGGTAAATCTGGGAGAGATGCCGCACTTCAGATATCTGGTAGAACAGACTTGTTTTATTGGCGCAAATATATATGAGAGGGTGTCTTGTGTACCGAAAACAAAAACGTAAGTAGTAACTGCTCCTCATTCTTATCAGCCAAAAAAGTAATATGACGGTTAAACACTTTTATTTACGCCGCGGAGGCCGTAAAATTTCTAATGCTATTTTTAATAAAGATTTTTTGTACGGTTAGACTTAGACTTAAAAATTCTTAGATAACCAAATGTTTATTTCATTATTAGAAGCCTCTCAAAACTTTGTACGTTTTGTTTGAAAGCAATTTATGTTTTGAGTGAAAATTATAGCGATGTGACATCTATCCTTGCAATCGGTATAGATGCCGCAAAAAAAATCAGGGTGATATGCCGCATCTACAGTGACCGGCGAAAATAAAAGCCCCCCTGTTTAAAAACTTTAGCTTGACAGTCATAATTTTTTGAAAGAAAATAGTTATTCAACAGTGGTTCAACAGTTGATACGCCTTTTTTTTGTTCTAAGATTCTATTGAGATGGATTAATCTTACAATTAAAAAACCCAGATCAATCCACCTAGCGTTGGTGGTGCCTATCTCGCGCATTAAATAAATAAGAAAAACACATAAGAGAGGTCAAAATAGCACATTAGGAGGATAGGTTTTACTTTTTCCATAAATTCATATCCATTTGCGGTCATTTGAATGCATTGCTGCAATCTTTAAACAAGAATTTTTTTTTTCGTTTTTGAATTTTTTTTCCCAAGGGGGGACCCTTGGCAAGAACAATGTTTTTCTAATAACTTTGGAACGCAATGACCGATCGGACCAATTTTCAATAGGAAACAATCCGCGTCTATTGCAACTTGTTGCGAGCAAATCGAATAATGCTAAGTACCAAAAAGTGTGTCTCACATTTTTGTACACACACGCATACAGACTAGAGTGGGGCGACATGGTCATTTTTTCAAATCAATGGTTTTTTGAAGCCATTCTGGGTCCTGAACAACTGTGCAGAATTTGGGACCGATTGGATGCTTTCTCGCTTTCCGCATCGCGTTTGAAGTTTGTATGGACATTAGTATGGGAGAACGTATATTTTTGCATTTTTTTTACTAGAGGTTTCAGTTCATTATAAACTAAGTGGCACATTTCGTTAAAGTATAACCCAAATGATGCCGAAAAACTTTGCTGAAGAAGACACGTTGCTGGAACGTCCACGAAAAAAGTTAAAACGCTTCGAAGATAGAGTGTTCAAACCATATGCAAAAAATCATTTATTCTGCCAGCACTGCCGAATTACGTGGAGCAATAATTTAACTGAGTGTTATTTCAAATTTATTGATTTTAAAGGAATTAGGAGATAATGGGAGATATTCGGAATGATTTCACAAAGTAAAAATTCCGACTAGAAGGAAAATGGATTTTTCCCTCTGACAATTACAGGTTGTCCGGTAGTGTTGGTAGAAACATTGATTTCTTGCATATGGTTTAAACAATCAATTTTCTACATTTTTTGTAGATCTTCCAGCTGCGTACCTTCTTCGGCAAAGTCTTTCGGCATCTTTCAGGCTATATGCTAACGTATTGAGTCACGTGATTGATGATAAATAGAAGCCGCTAAGAGCAAAAATGTTAAAAAGTACGTTTTCCCATACTAATCTCCATGTAAATTTTAAACGCGATGCGGCATGCGAGGTCGAAACCAATCGAGCCCATATTTTGCACAGTTGATTGGGATCCCAAAACGATTCAGAAAAACCTTGATCTCACTTGATCGGACGAAGTTTGCGTTTTTCCATACAACTGCGCCCCACTCTAATACAGACATCACCTCAATTCGTCGAGCTGAGTCGATTGGTATATAACACTATGGGTCTCCGAGCCTTCTATAAAAAGTTCGGTATTGGATTGATCCTATAGCCTTTACGTATACTTTGTATACGTGAAAGGCAAAAATGTACACATTTTATTGGAAAATTCATAACGGGTAAAATAGTCCAAAGCAGTGAATATCCATTCTTAATAATTAATATGACTCCCTTTAGCCTCAAAACCTCCTGCAAACGTTTCGGCATACTTTCAGCAAGGTTTTGCAGATGCTGCAGGTTGATTTCGTCCCAGGCTCTCTGCAGAGCAGAAAAATAATTGTCCTTGTTCGTAACTCCATCTTTCACCACGCCATTGTCCAGAATAACCCACAGATTTTCGATTGGGTTCAAATCTGGACTCTGGGGAGGCTATTTGGCTATTCGTTGTCCTGCTGGAACACGAAGTCTCTGCCCAGTCCAGCTTTCCGAAGAGAATCGGAAAGATTATCCTTCAGAAAATCGATGTAAACATCAGCGGTCATGGTTCCGATGATGCGTATCAAATTTCCCACACCGGCCCAGGAGAAGCATCCCCATACCATTATATTACCACCTCCATGTTTCATGGTAGCTTGCAAATGACGTTCCTGGAAACCCTCTTTATCCTTGTCTTGTCTTGTCTTGTCTTAGCACATGCACAGCCAGTATTGAAAAGCATCCTGGAAATGTCGGTTGTATTCCCGAGCATTTTCTTGTCTGCATTAATATTTGCAGCATATCATAAATATGACACAATTATTAAAACGGCCAGGCCCACCGTGCAGGCTTGAATTTGGGAGAAAATCCAGAGCTCCCCGGCAATCAGATTATTTAGTAATAAATAACATGATCAACGAAAAGTTTTGAATCTACGAAAGGAAGAAACGGGGACAGCCGTACCAACCGTTTCACATTCAGGGGGAAAGATGATTGACGAATCGTTGGGAGTGACTTTGCTAAGAAGATTAATGTACACTCCATGGGTCCTCGACGTCTTGGGATGGGACACAGTTTTTAGTCTAGTGCCCTGGCTTATACACTGATGGGCAAAAGTATTCGCATAAATTCAGATAGATTACTATGAAAGCATGACGAATACTTATGTACATCAGTGTACATATAGGCCTAGGTTTAAGCGCCATTACTCGCTCTCTGGAACGAGACAAAGAAAAGGAAACAAAAGCGATGAAAACCAAGCGAAAACTCAAGACGATAAAATTATACCAAATTTTTACTTACAACATCTCCATATTTTCCGTGCTTGGAAGCGTTTTTTTTTTATTTTCCCGTCAAAACACAATTTATTGAAATTGCTTTTTTTTTCGCAAAAAGTGAATGAGGAATGAAAATGAAGAAACGGAAGAAAAAATAATCAAGAAAGCCGATTTTCCTTTATCTCCCAGGATCATTCAAGAGAAAAAAGGAATGATTCAAAAATGTTTTTCACCACAAATCACGAAACATTCTCCATCGACCAGAAAATTACATTGATACTTCGGCGGTACACTAGTCGAAGAAAACTGACGAAAAACTACGCAGAAAAAACTTTGATCAATTCCTCGTCCGATTCTGCAACTAGGTATGGTGATAGATAACGATGACAGATAAATGACGATAAATCACAGAATCATGATTCAAAATGTTTTTCAATGTAAGCAAAAAACTACGTTACAGTGATTACAGGTATAGAAGAATGATTATTCATTACGCTTTTATCATACATTCTTAAACTTTTTCTTCTTTTATGTTTTTAGACAATTGAGGGCTTTTCAAAAGTTTTACCGGATTTTTTCCAAAGGCTTCCATAATCTTCAACGATTATATTTATGGAACTATGGCTGAATTTCACAATACGTGAATCATCATCAACATATTTGTCAAGAATGTGTTGTAATGTTCAAAGATGAAAATATCTGAATATGCAAAGTACATAAAATTTATTACAAAATAAAAGGAAAGGAGATGAAATTCCAATGTTTGCGTGAGGTATGGATTTTCTCTGACATATCCAAAATTTAACCCTAATTCAATAGTAATGATTTATTATCTCGTCTTGTCTTGTCTTAGCACATGCACTGCTAGTATTGAAAAGCATCCTGCAAATATTTACTCCTCAACACTGAATGATGAAAGCAATGCAACTGTTGTTAGGAATGCCTGTCGCGATTTTTTCCAGCACACATATAGTTCCCATTCCCAAAAATTCAAACAAGCATTATCTTTCTGGTCACACTATGCTCTGCATACAAGAATAAGGATTTTGCTAGAACACATGTGCATGTTAAATGCAGTGCGTCACCGATACAACATTTTATAAGTAAAAAAATTGCCTCGCATTGCGTTAATTCTGGTATTCATATCAGTTAGGTTCGTCACAGCCATCACGCAATGATGCGCCCACATAAACAGTATTAGCTAATGACTAATAGCACTTGTCTTCATTATAAAATTATCCACCTACCTTGCGGGCACTATTCCTTCTAGGAGAAAAAGACTGTATAACTCACCACGATCGTGTAAGAAACTTATCCCCTAGAAAGTAGTCCAACCTGCTCGATAGTCATATTTTCTTGATGGTTTGATTATTTGCATTAATGGAGCCTGAAATGCCAATCCACCGATACACCTGCTCCAGAAACTGCTCAGCATGGCTCGATCCACGTTCCGTTTCATCAATGTGCAATGTCTTCATATAAACGCACTCATTCTTCCTTCTTCGGCTCCAGGCAGTGGCCTAATATTCACAAAGTTCGTTTTTTTATTTTTAGAAAACTAAGTCAAATTGAGGAATACTAAAATTTTCAAAAATTTGGCAGAACGTGGAAACAGTGCGTCCGTCTTCTTATGTAGCATACTACGATCCATCCCTCCGCTCGCTTTCAAGTCGATTTCTATAAAACATTCTTCATGCCTGTCGTATCCTAACGGAACTATCAAAACTACCCAAGTAACATTTTAAGTTTTATAACGCACTTGAACTCCATTATTTACTCTACAAGAGTGTTATGAAACCAAAATATTACTAGGGTATACTTTTGCCTCTAATTCTATCATGAACATGTAAATATAATATAGAATGTGAATTAGTGATGAAATAAGTTTAAGAATACTGGAATCTATTATTAATAGATATACTTCGTAATTGCTTGTTGTGTATTATCTACTTATGATGCACGCACATTCGATTTATAAGCTGAAATTAAAATTCCTTACATGTATAATAATAATTTATCTATTGAACTTTTTTAGTATAACAGTGTTTTTCATACCTCGAAAAGATAAATAATGATTAATATCTATTAGTGTAACCAACATATGTAATCATCTTTGTAGACAGACATTATGTGCTAATAGAGGTGGGTTGGCAGAGATTGTTTCCTTTTCAATGATTGTTGTATGCTGGTCATTAAATGAACAAAAAGGAAACTGTTGAAAACATTCGTATGAATATAGTGAATGATAATTCAATGGGTTTAATAAATATTAAAATATAAGAATTTAATAAAAGAGTTGATACTTCGAGCATAAATTATACAGCGAAATAAGAGAACATAGTATGCTAACTAAAAACTTGAACAACATTGCTATGTAATGTCAAATATTTGCTCAACGTATATAGTTCCCGAGGAACACACTTGTCATGTGACTCACATAGGACTAATTCCATTCATATAATAGTTGCTGCAACCAAATTGACCTAAATTGTGCTGCTACAGTTGACTTATCAATATTCGGAGAAAGGATTATCTTACACTAAAAAGCGTAAAAGTGATTGAGGAAACGCATTGACATTATAATTACCTAACATGTAGTACACCCTGTAGAGTCTGACCGTGTCATATGTGACAAGTTGACGCAGTTTCCAGCAAAGTTTGCATACAGAACTTTAATAAAATCTGTCATCCGATTGTTGGGGGAAAAGTTAAGCTCAGCTTCAACCAGTACTTGTAGAAACACACAAAAGCGCGGAAGATTCTTACGAAATTATATCGCCATCAGTCATGCTTCCATGTGCAGCATAGATTGATGAGTTAAGCATGGGAATATCTGGCGCTACCATATATTGTAGTAATCCGGTAAGGTGACACATACGCCAAATTAAAGATTATGTTAAAGGTATATTGGTTATAATTCTGGAAACAGTATGGAAACAGTACTAATAAGAGCTTTAAGTACGTTGGAAGCATAGAAAAGAGTTGGGGGAGTTAGTTGGATGGACCTCACCAAATTTCTGCCTCTGGACTCAGCTGTTTCTTGACGATATTTATTTTTTCTTCACCCCAATATTAATCACTGATGACACATTTTTTTCCAGGCGAAATTGAATTTGGTTCAAAAGGATTTTCAGAACTTCATAAGATTCACAGATTCATTACAAACTATTTGTTTTCATGTAACTTCTGCAATGTATAAATCACTTTTGAGCCTTTTAATTTAATCACTTTTAAAACTATTTAATTAGAAAATTTATTTTCATTTCACAGACGAAATTTAAAAAAAACTTGCGTGACAAGCAAATCAAATTTCAACCATCCGCTACGAAGCCTACTACGAAACTCCCTAGAAACCCTCTTTATCCTTACGCCAAACTCGTTCACGACGCTTTTTGTTGAAAAGCTCAAATTTTGATTCATCGGTCCACAAAACACGCCTCCAATACTCTTTGGGATCTTTATATATTTCCGAGCAAACGCTAGACGTTTTGCCTTATTTATTTTGCTGATGAACGGAAGTCGCTTCGTAAACCTGCTCTTCAGCCTTTGCCCAGCCAGTCGTCGACGAATCGTTCGGTCCGAAATAGGGAGCGAGAGATTTTCCTTGATGGCACGAATTGTGACTTTTGGCGATTTTTTATTTCCCGAATGATCCTTTTATCTGTTCGTGAATTTGTCTTCCCTGAGCGGCCTCTTCCGGATCTATCAGCGACTGACCCCAAAGCACGTTTGGCCACGATTGCACGAACTGCTCCTCTACTGATTTTGAACTTTTCTGCTGCCTTCCGCTGCGAAACTTGGTTCAAATAATCTTGCACAACAAGATTTCGGATCTGTAGAGATATTTGTTTTCCACCCATATTGTCTATTGCACCGAAGCAACTTTATCAACCAACTTTGCACTTAAATAAATAGACTATTCGATGTGAACAAATGTAAACAATCATCAGGGGGCACTGCAATACTAAATGACATCATTTGATGGGTGTACAGTAGACGTTCGATAACTGCAAGTAATTTGACTGCAATGCTTTTAACTGCAATTTGATAGTTGCAACAGTTTTGCAGTTATCAGACCGCTAAACTTCAAACTGATGCCAGCCTCAATGACAGCTGCATTGAGCTGCACATTTAGATGCAATGAGCTAGACTTTACTAAGGTGGCGCAGATCAGCGCTGCGTGCCAATAGCTATCTCTTTCACTCTCCCGCTGTTCTTATGCAACGCAAATAGTGACATCACTATTTGCGTTGCATAAGATCGAAGAGAGAGTAAAAGAGAGAACTAGTGGCACGCAGCGCTGATCGTCGCCACCTTAGTAAAGTCCTGGGAGCTGCGGATAGAGTCAAAACGATTGTCAAAAAATCTCCATAGCAAGCTGTCAAAAAGTATCCATCGCATCGAAAGAGTTTTTGAGCATTCTGAGCGCAGCCGAGAGAGTACACGTGTAAATCCACTCATACTAAGTATAGTTCATTTCTAACAAAACTCAATTATTTGGTCTCATTTCAAACCTATTTAGAAGTTTTAATACGTGAACGGCATGATTTAATTTTACGATCGGCACAATAATTTATGCTATGCAGTAAATCGACGAAATCTCTGAAATTATTTTTTAAAGGATAAACATAATGATAATTCTTTTTGAGAAAATCGTAACGTGTACATTGAACACTGAGAGGAAATTTGCGGGTGTCAAGCAAAATATCTTGAAAATAAGAATCGAACGAGTCCGCAGCTCCCAGATAAAGTCTAGCTCCTTGATTCAGATGCACTTTTATTGCATCTGACGTCAATTGACAACCGTTTGACGTCTAGAATGCGTTGCAGTTATCGAACGGCATTCATTAACTGAAAAGTAAACATTTTGCAGTTATCAACAGGATACTGTATCAATGAATCATTATTTATTAGGTAATTATTGCTATTCTGAGCTTTTATTTTTGTCACACTTGTTTTGAGAGTATTGATAAAAAATGAATATATATAGTAGAAGTATCAAGTTCTCATAAAACACGCAGTCAAAATACGATCTATTATGAATTACTATTCTTTTAAATACATTGAAACATTAGTGTTTCTCGAAAAACACTTCACTATCATATTAAAACAATAAACATACGTGGTGGGCTTTTATTTATGCCGGTCACTGTACCTACTATCAACACTTCAATGGAATAATGAATAATGAGAAAACTATATAAAATACGAAGACCAAGGTATTGCAAGGGATTGGGAGGAGATTCCTGTCCAAAAACATCCAGACGTTCTTGGCTATTTGTTTCTTTATTAATAACATGCTCCGAAATTATTTATATTTGAACAAGGAACAATTGTAACTCAATCAGAGTCGTTTTTTACTGTTATCATGCGTGCTCACTACCAAAAACATCACAATAATGAGAAATAAATAAGTTTTAATCTCTGAGGTGTGGCGTCTCACCCGGATTTGACTTTTTCATTCAAATATAAATAGTTCAGTCCGATTTTATTTGCTATGCAAATGATTTCCACACACTGTAGTACGATCCCCAAACTGTCAAAAAAAATTAAATTAAAAAAAGTTTCAATTTAACGTTTTGTTTTGTAAAAATAACGATTTTTAAAAAGGTGTGGCATCTCACCCGGATTGACTCTATCCTAAATTAACTACATTCGGAGTAAGTCTGCCCAAACTATAATTAAACGATCTTTATTAAATGATTATAAATATTAAAAACAAAGTTACAGAAATTGAATTTTTTAGAGTTCCTAATTACTCTTAATAAACATAAAAAGTGACCTATTGGGAGAGGAATTATCAGGTAAGCTAGATTGTATTGGTGAACTTATGTAGTGAAGCTAATAAGTGATTGCGTTGTTTAGGCGTGTTGCCCAATCAACGTGGGCTGCAAGTTTGGGTTGTTTGAAAACCCCTGCGTGGTGTGCTCGGTATACACGGCAGCAGTGAAGGCACCTGTTGTGAAATCAAGACACGGGTTGCAACAAAATTGGGCGAATCGATCGGACACAGTGAGTGGATCGAGTCCTCAAAAGCTCGTATAGCCAAGACGTGAGGCGTAGAGCTTCTCAACTAAAAGTTATGACTCCAAGCCGCCGTTGGAATCCCACACTGCAACTCACGCCTCAAAGCAGCTTTCGTTCACGTTTCAACGTTGGAAATTGCATGCAACAACCAATTCAATTGCTTGTGACGTCACAATTGTAGCTTTACCTGAAAGGAAAGTAGAATTTTAATAAATTTAGAATTATGTAAAGCTATAAAAATTCAATCGGTTAAACGGAAGCTCGAATAAAATGGATTTTTTTATTTACTTCGAATCTAATTTTGCTTCAACCAGAGACGGTCGTCACACGTGGTTTATATTTAATCTAGGATTAGTTTTTCATTGTAATCATTCAGATCTGGAGATTGGCATTTTGAATTAATTAGGTACTATTCTTTATTGGTTGGAAGTTGGTCGAATCGTTTGCATTCATTTGTGCGGTTAATTCTAAAAAAGCTGTTCCAGCCTGCCTTGCCGAGGTATTTTAAAACGAGTGTACGGTCCTTTAGATACGAAGGTGGCACCTAAGCCGTTGGCTTCAAGGAACAGAATTGAACGTTTCAATTTCACTCACCTGGAACTATGGTGAAAACAATTCAAATTTGGTTCTTCCACGGAACAGCACACGGTCGATGCAGCTCTCCTTGTTTATAATATCATTCATGAATTATGAGAGAGAGTAAGTGTTCGAGTAGAAGTGCATACCATGCCACATTCAAACTCGACACGAATATTTCAACGCCACCTGTATGTTGTATTACAACTGACAGCATTTTGTTCATCGAGTGTGGCTTTCTGCAGTGAAAGTTTGGTTGGCACCTCACCTTCCGGACAACCCCATTGCTATTGAATCGATGAAGTATAAAAGCACGACGGACATGATTGATCTTCCCTTTTTTCTCGTCATCTACCCACCATCGCTGTTGGACACCATTAGCCGAGCATCGAACCAAGTGAAATTATTATACCCACTTCAATTTGAATTTAATGTTGAAATTTATTAATAAAGTGAAGTTAAGTTAAATTAAACTAAGTGAAATAAAGTGATTAAATTAAGTTAAGAGTTAAAAAAGCAATAAATCTACTTACCTGTAATTGTGTGCCGCCATTGCTGAGTACCTGAAAGAGAAGAAATCGTGCCCATTCGAGTCCCCGTTGTGGTGTGTGAACGGAACAAATTGAGCACAGAATCACGTTTCACCTACGAACCTACTTTTTAATCCACTGAGTCAACATCTGGTCCTTCGAACCGGATTGGTCGTCGAACTCCGGCCATTCTGGATAAAATCTCCATTGCTTCGGGAGGATCCACGCAGCCATACGGTGGGACTTATCAGGCTTCATTAAGATGGTTATACAACAAAGCCACAAATCGGCCATCTTGGAAACCACGTGCTTTTTCTAGTGATTTTTCAAGAGCACGAATTGAGAGAACCACAACGCCCATGGGGATGAAACATCCGTAGATCGTTTGTTTACTCATGCTAAACAATCGACTTTAATTTCAGCATTGTACGAAAATTATTACGCTAGATTTGAACTTTTGATAATAGGAGTAGAAAACCGTGTGGTGAATTTGAAATTCACCACATGGCTTGATTGTATAATCACCTTAAAAGCTCGCTATAGCCTTCAATAAGGTAATTAGCATTCCATAGACAGTTCTTTTTCCGTTTGAGCTGCGCGGTCTTCTGCTTTACAGACCCTGTCCACGTTCACACATCACGGAATCCCTGGTGGACATTCCATCTCAACTGGACTTAAGATAGGGCTAGCTATAGCCGTTGGCAAGCTCGCCATTGTGCGTCACGAGAATTTAGACGACAACTGTCTGCAGAATAGACTTCGTACAAGGCTAGCTATAGCCTTAAATAAGGTAATTAGCGTTCCATAGTAAGTTCCGTTTCCTGTTTGAGCTACGCAGTCTTCTGCTTTGTAGACCCTGCATACTACAGTGCTTCGCAACGAATCGTGGAGTACGGTGACCTACCTGGTTCCAGTTTCCGTTAAGCATGTCACTCGAGCGACGTATCAAGGGACTAAAAACGAAGCAGAAAAGCATTCTTTCGTCGTTTGGCCTGATCAAAACGTATGTAGAAAAGTTCGATGAAGGAAAAGATGCCATTGAAATTCCAGCCCGATTGGAAAATCTCAACGCGCTTTGGAAGGACTACAAGAGGAGCTCGAATCTATCGATGAAACCATCGAAGAGCAGTTTAAGGAAAGGGCAGAATTTGAAACGGCCTACTACCGAGTCAAGGGATTTCTTCTCTCAGTGAGTAAAGCACATACAGCACCCAACGCGTCAACCTCCTCCAACTCAAGCGCGCAATTCAATGCTACGTCGTCCCACGTGCGATTGCCTGACGTCAAGCTACCAGTGTTCACTGGAAGCTTAGACAACTGGTTAAATTTCCATGACTTATTTGTTTCACTGGTACATGCTTCGCTCGAACTATCCAACATTCAAAAATTTTATTACTTGCGTTCGTCCTTGGCTGGAGACGCATTGAAACTTGTTCAAACTATACCTATCAGTGCGAACAACTACCCAGTAGCATGGAAGCTATTGGAAGATCACTTTCAAAATCCTGCACGGCTAAAGCAAACTTATTTGGATGCTCTTTTTGAGTTTGCAATACTAAAGCGAGAATCTGCTACTGAATTACACTCGCTAGTTGAAAAATTTGAAGCGAATGTGAAAGTTTTGGCCCAGCTCGGAGAGAGAACTGAGTTCTGGGACTTGATTCTAATTCGCATGTTAAGCTCCCGTCTCGATCCGACCACTCGTAGGGATTGGGAAGAGTATTCCTCTACGAAAAATGGTATTACCTTCAAGGAGCTCACTTCTTTCATACAGCGAAGGGTTACTGTGCTACAAACGATCCAGGGAAGGGCTGTAGACACACCAGCATCATCCTATCAGTCGAAGAAACCAGTATCACGTCCGGTATCCAGTCACGGGGCCAGCCAAATGATCATCAGTCGAAAGTGTTCATTATGTTCCAGCCATCATCCGTTGTACATGTGTCCAGTATTTTCAAAACTCGAGGTAGGGGAGAAAGAAAAGGAAATCCGGAGGCTGCAGCTCTGTCGGAATTGTCTTCGGTCAGGACATCACGCGAGAGATTGTTCTTCCTCCACATCTTGTCGTAAATGTCGAGGCCGGCATCACACACAACTTTGTGCCGGGGAAAAAGCAGTTGCTGTGAACTCCAGAACTGTAGAACCATCTTCTTCGACAACGTTAAAAACTGAAATTCTACACGAACAACCCAAAACGTCCGCCTCCGCCACTATCAACGATCCGATTAGCTATGCAAGCTCTGAGCAAGCCCGTAGGTGCGTACTTCTAGCCACAGCTGTCGTCAAACTAGTTGATGACAATGGCACAGTTCATATCGCAAGAGCACTCCTTGACTCGGGGAGCGAATGCTGCTTCATGACGGAGTCGTTCTCACAACTCGTCAGAGCACACCGTAGAAAGATATCAGTTCCGATTTCGGGTATTGGTCAATCGTCCACGCAAGCTCGGTATAAGATCTCCGCTTCAGTACGCTCACGGGTCAGCGATTTCAGCACGTTTGCAGAATTCTTGGTACTTCCAAAGGTCACTATTGATCTGCCATCTGCAACAATTGAAACTTCTACTTGGGAAATTCCTTCCGGTATTTTGCTTGCCGATCCACAGTTTCACGAAGCGAATCCGATCGATATAATCATCGGCGCGGAAGTATTCTTCGATCTATTTAGAGTGCCCGGCCGAATTCAACTTGGAGAGTCGTTACCAACCCTGGTAAACTCCGTCCTCGGTTGAATCGTTTCGGGAAAAACTTCGTCCAGCACTCCGAAGACTTCAGTAATCTCCAACTTAGCCACGACCACAGATGTACATCAAATGCTAGAGAAGTTTTGGACTCTTGAGGAGGACCATGCCGCTCCAAACCATTCCGTAGATGAAGCACATTGCGAGGAATATTTTCGAAGCACTGTTAAACGCAATTCGGAGGGACGATATATCGTTAGATTGCCTTTGAAAGAAAAGGTGATCAACCAACTCGGCGACAACCGCAATACTGCAATTCGCCGATTTCGAATGCTAGAAACTCGTCTCAGGCGCAACTGCACCATGGCAAACCAATATTGTACATTTATGGACGAGTATCTAAACTTGGGTCACATGCGGTTTGTTCAAGATTACCAATCGCCACCACCACTTTGTTATCACATGCCCCACCATGCTGTAATCCGTGAGGACAGCGCCACGACAAAACTACGAGTAGTTTTTGATGCGTCGTGCAAATCACTCAATGGACTTTCACTGAACGATGCATCAATGGTGGGCCCCACTGTCCAGCAGGAAATTCAATCGATAATCATGCGTTCGAGAATACACAAGGTGATGATCATTGCTGACATCAAACAGATGTACCGTCAAGTACTCGTGGACGAACGAGATACACCTCTGCAACGAATTGTGTGGAGATCATCACCGGAGCACCCTCTGGGTACCTACGAATTACTAACCGTAACCTACGGCACAGCAAGTGCGCCGTTTCTTGCCACTCGGGTTCTCCAACAGTTGGCTGATGACGAACAGCAACAACACCCAACAGCAGCTGCAACTCTACGTAAGGATTTTTACGTAGACGATCTTTACTCGGGAGCAAACAGCATCGACGAAGCAATTGAGCTCCGGCAGCAACTTGAAGCACTACTTCTCAAGGGTGGATTTCAGCTTCGAAAATGGGCATCGAATGAAGAAGCAGTGTTGGACGGTGTACCTTTGGAGAATCGCGCTCTTCAAACATCATTCGACCTTGACCGTGACCAATCCATAAAGTCACTGGGTCTTCTCTGGGAACCGGCCCTAGACCAACTTAAATACAAAATCAAGCTACCACAGGAATCGCCTGACGCTCCACTCACGAAACGCTCCGCTCTTTCACAAATCGCTCGACTTTTGACCCCTTGGTTTGTTGGGCCCAGTTGTGGTCACTGCAAAGTTATTCATGCAAGCACTATGGATGCTGAAGAACGATAACGGAAAGGTTTTCGATTGGGACCAAGAACTGCCTTCATCCATGCGAGACACTTGGCTCTCATATTGCACTCAACTACCACTGCTTAACAATCTTCGAATTGATCGGTTTGCCCTTGCGACGAGTGCTGCTTCCGTCCAATACCACTTTTTCTCTGACGCTTCAAAGCATGCGTATGGTGCGTGCTGCTACCTCCGATCAACTGACACATCTGGTGCAATTAAAGTTACCCTCCTGACTGCCAAATCAAGAGTTGCTCCATTAAAACAGCAGAGTATCCCTAGACTCGAGCTATGTGGAGCCCTTCTTGCATCCGAATTGTATCAAAAGGTAACAGCAGCTCTTGAAATAACTGGCGAGACATTTTTCTGGGTCGACTCGACGACGGTTATCAGCTGGCTTCAAGCTACTCCGTCATCGTGGGCCACCTTTGTTGCCAATCGGGTCTCTAAGATCCAACTTACCACGCAAAATTGTTCCTGGCAACATGTCGCCGGGCAGGAAAATCCAGCGGACTGTCTGTCTCGTGGAATTCCAGCAGAAACCATCCTCAACAACAAACTCTGGTGGCAAGGACCAAACTGGCTCCAACTTGATCAACAATCTTGGCCAAGCGAATCACCGAATCAAACTTCTGATGGCGAAATTCTCATGGAAGCAAGGAAACAAAGCTCAACGGCATGTCCGGCGTCTACGGAACCATCATTCGTCGATATTCTCGTGGGAAACTTTTCAAATTTGAACCGGCTTCTGAACGTAGTCGCCTACTGCCAGCGATTCATTCGGCATTGCCGACGGCAACCTAGTATCAACGCGGATCCATCCTACATCACCACTGAAGAACGACATACTGCTGAAATCACTATAATTCGACTAATTCAACAACAATCCTATCCTGAAGAATGGAAGCAGCTCAATCTAAAAAGATCCGTGTCACCTAGGTCCCGCCTAAGATGGTTCAATCCATTCATCTCACCTGAGCAGGTCATACGAATTGGTGGACGGTTGAATCAAGCACCTCAGCCTTTCGACAGCAAGCATCAGCTTCTCCTACCAGCGACACATCCTTTCTCGAAGCTCCTAGTCCGCTCGTGTCACGAAAAAAATCTGCACGCGGCACCTCAGTTGCTCATCACAATCATCCGTCTGCGATACTGGATCACAGGGGCCAGGAGCCTGGCCAGATCCATCACACGTAATTGTGTCACCTGTGTACGAGCTCGTCCAAAACTGTTGGAACAGTTTATGGCCGACCTACCAGCATCCCGTGTCACTGCAACGCGACCGTTCACGGTAACCGGTATTGACTACTGGGGACCTATCACTCTGCAACCCATACACCGCCGTGCAGCCCCGAGAAAAGCCTATGTCGCGGTCTTCGTATGCTTTTCCACTCGCGCCGTGCATCTGGAATTAGTTATCGACTTAAGTACGGCAAAATTCATCCAAGCGTTAAGGCGCTTCGTTTCTCGCCGCGGCTTATGTAGCGACATCCACAGCGACAACGGTAGAAATTTCATTGGTGCGGCAAATGAACTCCGACAACTGATTCGCAGCAAGGAATACAAACAATCCATGGCAACGGAATGTAGTGAGAATGGGATCAGATGGCACTTCAACCCGCCGAAAGCATCTAACTTCGGCGGCCTATGGGAGGCTGCGATTCGATCAGCCCAGAAGCATTTCAATCGCGTTTTGAGAAATCACACACTGCCGCACGACGAGATGGAAACATTACTGACGCAGATTGAGAGCTGCCTTAACTCTCGCCCTATAACACCCTTAAGCGACGATTCTACCGACTTCGAAGTCCTAACGCCCGGACACTTTCTTATTGGATGTCCACTTAAGGCTGTTCCACAAATAGACTCTACTGAAATTCCCTTCAATCGGCTCCGACTCTGGCAGCAGACCCAGAAGATGTTTCAGCTGATCTGGAAACGTTGGCACGCTGAATATCTTTCCACTTTGCAACCTCGCACGAAATGGTTCAAGCCCCCGATCGAAATCAAAATAAACCAGCTGGTGCTTCTTCGGGATGATAATTCTCCTCCAATGAACTGGCCAACCGCACGAATCATCGATCTGCATCCTGGGGCCGACGGGATTATCCGAGTTGTCACGGTGCAGTCGCCTACTGGTCGATTTATTCGTCCGGTGAATAAAATCTGCTTGCTGCCGATTCCTCCCACGCAAACCACCAACACGGAGAACGAAAGTGAGTAGCAGCAGCAAAGAATAACCGCAAAGTAGAAACCTCTCAGCAGAAAATCATGCCCAATCTGACGTTGTCATCTTTATGTCCAAAAATCCACAATCCTGGTCAACCTCGACAGTTCCAGTCCGGAGCACCTAAAAAGAAAGATTAAATGGTCCTTTGTTAGAAAGGACAAGGTAAGAACCTGTCCTATAAATTGAAATTTTCCCGTAACCCGCTACCGGGTCTTATTTTTCGTTCCATATGCTTTGCTGAGTTGTGCTGATTGTCAACATTGAGGCAGTGGTTGCTTTGACGTTCACGTCATCGTTTCATCGATATATAGGGAAAACTGTCTGTAGTGTTAGCCCGAGAGTGTGTAGAATAAATTGACAGCATATAATATAAATTCAAGTCATATGAATAATTTGGTAAAAAAACAAGCTGGTTTGAAAAAGTGACATACAGTGTATATGCGTAACTCCCTGAAAAGCTCGATATGCATGGCTATAAACTTTAAAGTAAGCAACGTAACGTAACGCTTACGATTCTATGGTTTGAAATTTGATAATGAAATACGGCAACAATGTATAAACATCGGACATAAGCGTACCCATCCATCACTACCGGAACATGTGTCATATACCTTTAGATATGAACAAATGCACTAAGCAACTTCGAGTATTTTTGGCGAATGTGTTAGGACACATCGTAGCGGCATCCGGCATCCGGCATCACCAACTGGTACCAGAACCTACAGGAGTAGGTTCGATCAACGTAGCAGCGATTCCCGGTGACATGATAAGGCCAGTGAGTAAGCGGGTGGGACCGCCCTCTGCTGGTCAAAAATGTCACCGGAGGAAGCAGAGGTTCCCGACGGCTTCGATGGCGAGCAAGCGGATAGCACCGCATTTTGCTCCGCCATCGAATCGCCGTCGGAGGTAGCAGACTTAGCTCCGATAGCAAGTAGCGTGCTACATCGCTCACTGCTAATCGTAGCTTCAATGGTTCGGTCGCGACATGGCGCAGACGGTATGTAGAGAAAAAAAGTAAATGAAAAGAAAAAATTCTACTTCGACGGAGATGGGCGAAGTAGAATTATAAAAGATAATGAAAGATACTCCGGTGGAAATAGACGGAGTACTAAAAAAAAATAGATGCATATAAAGAAAAAAAAATGCAAGGTACTTTGACGGAGATGGGCAAAGTACTTAAATTTAAGACAGCGTAAAAAAAAAATATGGCGCTGGACGTACTTCGACGGAGATGGGCGAAGTACTAAAAAAATGCAATAAAAAAAAAGTAAAAAAATGGCTGAATCAAATAAAAAAAAGATGAACTGTTCTTAAAAAAAATGATGGACATTTAAAGCAAAACCTAGATTGAACTTTTATTTTGATTCTAAGAGACGTTCTATTTTCACTTCATTTTAGTTTGGAGCTCGAAATATGAATCTGGTTTAGTAGCTTGGTTGAGCACATCGAAAAAGTAATGATTTGAAGATTCAGAACAGAACAGAAATCGGAATAATTGTTTTAATTCTAAATGTGATTCTAAGGTATACATTTGACATTTGATTTGATCTATATGGAGCTATTTGTTTGAATTAAAAGCAAAAACTAGACATATAGAACGAATATGTGACTGGTTTTGAATGAACATTCTTCTAATGTAGATTGGATATTTGAGATTTAATACTGAACATGGATGATAAACGATTGAACTTGGGTACTTAATCCGAAATCTTATGTGACGTTTAATTGACGTTTTGGAACAAAAACAAACAGTGAATAGCAATTAGATTATTTAAAATTGATACTTTGTTTGAAGATTGCAGATTTTATTGAATATTTTTAGTAAATTTTCCGGATAAGATCAGAGACTTGTTGGAGTGAAGGTCAAACCATATCATTACACCTTAATGTATGAGAAAGTGAAAAAATGAATGAGGTGAATATGTATAAAAAAAAAAAAGTTGAAATATCGGATTGGATTGAAGATTGGGATTTGAGATTGGGTTAACAGATTTTAGAGGAAAATTTCATAATAGTCATCTGGAGATGTATATTCAAGACGATGAATACGAATTGAAGATTTTAAATTTGGATGAGTGGTTTGTATCAGAAACTGTAACTGAAACCTGATAGTAGATATTTGAATTGAATATTTGAAGTAGAGATTTTGGGATTCAATCCGTCGAAATTAGTGTATTGGAAATACTAATTGGATATGAAGTTTTGAACTTTGAATTTGGATGCGACATTGAAGTAATAATATCGTTTGATTGATTAGAGTGGAGATTCGCTTAGCAGATTTCATTGATTATCTGCGGTGATTTGATCTGATCATTTGTAACAAATGCGACTAAAATTCGGATAAATTTGTTAAACGCATTGTGTTGGCAATTTTAATTTATGCCTCGCCAATGAAGACTTTCATTAAGAATTTTGATTTAGGTTTAGATCTGGTTTAAAAATGGGGTGAATAGAAATAAAGATTTGAGATATATATTGGAAAGGATTTGCACTGAAGTTTAGAATTGATCATTTAGTTTTTGGATTGTGGTGATTCCTTTTGATATTTAATATCATTAGTATTGAAAGGAATGAAAATTTATTGTAGAAATTTAGTGTATAAAATTGTGTTAATTATGGGAAATTTACTACAGACTGATGAGATGAGCCAAAAAAAAATATATTAAATATTTAGAAATGGAAGATTTGGTACAATAGTATCAACTAGATCAATTATTTTCTTATATTATATAAGTAAAATAAGAGTTCAAACTGGAATGATACTCTGAATTGGAAAATAAATTATCAAAGGCTTCAAGAAAACACAGAAGTTCAAAATTTTAAGTGTATATTCAGAATGTACACAAATCAAAGATTCGTATGGGATATCTGGATTAAAAAAATGGAGTCAAATATATAGAGTAGATATATGAATTGAATGGAAAGTGTATAATAAAATCAATGAGGTAAATTGGATAATTAGAGTGATAATTAGGACTGAAAATTTGCTGTAGAAGATAATGTTATAGGTTTAAAATGGATATTCAGATTGGAAATTTGAATCAGAGATTCGATATACAAATTGTTTGACTTCAAGTGCAGGTTCGATCAGACAATTGGATTCAAAATGAGTACAATATTACAGAAATCTGGAGAAATCGGAGAAATATTTTGGATCGTTGGAATGCAGACTTCGGTGCATAGTGGATAATTCGAATATTGATTTAGATTAGATATAACCGATTACTTTAAATGTACAATGTTGAATAAATAATGTTTGTGGGGGACAAAAAAAAACAAAATTTCTGATTGAATTGGCAATTTGTATGAAACATTGGATCTGATGCTTCGATTTGGTTAGAAATTTTTTCGATTTTTATTAAAGGAGTTACATAATGCATGTAATGAACCAATAATTCGGATTGCTTTTGTTTTTCGGAGACTTCAAGTCTAAAAGGTTCGGACGGATCGGATCGGACGCGTGATTCGTATTTAGAAATTTGAGAAGGTTTGAATTGAATTGCAAATGAAAATATTTATTAAATTGTAAGCGGCAGTATTATTATTGTGCTGATGATTGTTATGAGATTTTGTTTAAAGTGTCATTTTGCATTTTAGGTATAATAACGACAGCGTTATTCTTAGAGTGTCTTCATGAGTTGGATCTAGAAAATACAGAAGACATAAATGATATTTTGGCAGTCAAAATTGGAAGGCAGAAGGAAATTAGAGCTATGAAAAAGGAGATTGAAATATAAGTTTAGAAAGGAGATTCCAATCAAACCTATGGGTTGCTATAATTTCTCCAAGTACAATTCCAATTAGTTCCAAGTATCGGAGATAGATATAGATTTGATAATTCAATTGGAAAGATGAGTAATGGTTAAGGATTTGATACAAGAATTGATTAGATTGAGTCGGAAATGTAGATTCAACTATTATAGGAAAAATACAATTGAAGAAGTAAATCATGTGTTTGTCCTTAGAGATTTCTGTTCAAAAAAAAAAAAAAAAGTTAGCTTATTTGATATTTATTAGATTGCAGGATTATGGTAGTTTCTGAAGGTATTTGTGAGATATTGCATTGGATTTTATTTTATTTGATTTTGCTTCGAATATTTATATTTTTATTTGGAGCAAGAAATGCAATTGAATCAAGGTTTCTGAAAAACAGTTTCAATTTACGTTTTAATTAGATATGGTCAAAGTGGCGATCCTAAAAGTGGTGGAATTTTACAGATGGTATTTGAGACGGAATTTTAAATTTAATATGATTTAAATGAAGTTCGATTAGGAAAAGAGAAATAAAATTTTTAAAAAAATATTCGCTTATTCGTAATAATAGTTTTTATTCCCCAATTTTGTTTGTTTTTTTTTAAATTTGAAAAACAATATATTATCAGAGACATACATCAAATATGGATTAAATATTTGCGTTAGTGAAGTAAAGCTTGGAGATGTTTGTAATGATGGTCTCAGAAGAAGATATGAATCTGAATATTAAGATTATACTTCTATTGAACATCTGGATTGACGATTTGAATTGGGTATATATTATAGAATTGCAACAACGCTTTGAACGAATGATGCTGATTGTAGATTTCATTAAAAATTAGCATTTGAGTTTGAATATTGCATTATAAAATTGGTTCAGATATGTACTGCGTGGTGATTGGACTCGAATTTAATTTATAATTAAATCATTATTGAATTTTATTAATATAAAATTTTATTAATAGGATTAATAAAGGTTTTATTAATAGGATTAATGTTTGGAAAAACATTGAATTTGATATTAGACTAGACATCACATTAGATTTTTTTTTAATTTGATCGGGTCTCCAGTTAGCCTTGCTAGCAAAGGCCAATCCGGAGATGGAGAGTTCTCGGACAGGTCTTTGAAGTTTTCGTATGGGAATCATTCTTGATTGCCAGGACATATAGTGTATCCATTGTACTTGCGACACAAGATACATACTCATGCAGTGGTGGGCAAAGTAATTCAATTTTGAAGATTTGATTTGTATTGCACTTTTCTTTGAAGCTTTAAATTGATGATTTTATGTGATTTAATTTGATTTGAGATTAATCCTATGAAAACACAGATCAGCGTAGATTTATACTAAAGATGTCCCCAGCTAGCAACGAATCAATACATGACACTATATTGAAATCTGCCATGACAATCATGGTCATTGGGGCTTCCATGTAAGGTGAACAATCATACAATGGTCGCCATAGACATTCTCTGAAAATGTCAACAACTGGTGTAACGCTAGAAGTAGATTTGAATTTAAAATGGGGTTGTAGATTTGTTTTCATCATTTTATCAAAACTACATTGAATATATGAATGAGTATTTGGATTACAATTGGAATGAAAATTTGAAAAAAAAAGTATTAAATAATGGAATGAGTTTGCTTTTACAGTTTCGCAAAAAGGAGTTGAATTGGAGATTTTATATATAGATTTGATGTAAAGATTTAGATCGATGATTTGAATCTGTGCTTTGGACAGGAGAATTAAAAAGAAAAATATTTGAAACGAAGTAGTATTTATTGGGTTTGGATTGAGTTTGAATTATTTTGGATGTGGATTGATAGATGGATGATTTGATAGAATTTACATGAAATAAAATAATTTTATTTGTATTGGGGGTTGGAGTTTGAACGAGGATTGAACGTGGTTAAGATTTGTGTCGGATAAGTAGGTTTGAGTTGAATTTAAATTATACTGGAATTAATTCGGTATAGATGTGTTAAAATTTAGAACGTTCAGGTTAGGAATCAGATTGCCAATTGATTTGTATGAAAATAAAGAATAAAATTAAAAATAATAGACTGCATACTTATATACATTTCTATCCAATTATAAAAAAAATAAGTGATGGCTCCTGTTACCATATTAAGTTGAACATGAGGTAGTTGAGTAGGTTTTCGAAGTATTAAATTCAAACTAACTAGAACTCTTAAGAAGCTGATATGTAAATTGGCATATCAAACTTCCAGTACAATTGAATATAAATAAAAAATTAAATGAAGTTAAGTACGCATTCAGAGAGTAGAGGAGAGGGGGATTGTAGTGTTAGCCCGAGAGTGTGTAGAATAAATTGACAGCATATAATATAAATTCAAGTCATATGAATAATTTGGTAAAAAAACAAGCTGGTTTGAAAAAGTGACATACAGTGTATATGCGTAACTCCCTGAAAAGCTCGATATGCATGGCTATAAACTTTAAAGTAAGCAACGTAACGTAACGCTTACGATTCTATGGTTTGAAATTTGATAATGAAATACGGCAACAATGTATAAACATCGGACATAAGCGTACCCATCCATCACTACCGGAACATGTGTCATATACCTTTAGATATGAACAAATGCACTAAGCAACTTCGAGTATTTTTGGCGAATGTGTTAGGACACATCGTAGCGGCATCCGGCATCCGGCATCACCAACTGGTACCAGAACCTACAGGAGTAGGTTCGATCAACGTAGCAGCGATTCCCGGTGACATGATAAGGCCAGTGAGTAAGCGGGTGGGACCGCCCTCTGCTGGTCAAAAATGTCACCGGAGGAAGCAGAGGTTCCCGACGGCTTCGATGGCGAGCAAGCGGATAGCACCGCATTTTGCTCCGCCATCGAATCGCCGTCGGAGGTAGCAGACTTAGCTCCGATAGCAAGTAGCGTGCAACATCGCTCACTGCTAATCGTAGCTTCAATGGTTCGGTCGCGACACTGTCAAATCCAGCGTATCATTCGAAAAGAGCCAAAATTGAATCAGCCGAACTCATGGTGTGAATACAAGCAAGAATCGTTTGCAGAAATGCTATTTCTGAGGGGCCAGCATGTTCGAGTAGATGATTTATTAGGAGCTGATTTGTGTATTTTTGGGTTTTTTGATCGAATCGCATCAGCCGAAACCTATATAAAAGTTAATTTAATCATCATACAATGTTCTGTGAAATTGTTCTGTAGCATACCAACTGCCGTTTTTGCAATTCTGAGGTCAATCGAGCAATCAGAACCAATTTCCAGATCGAATGAGTGATGGAGGTGTATTTTCCTATACATTTTGGCTGAAATCCCCATACAAACTTCAAATCAAATGCGCCAGCTTATGCAACAAGCGATTGAGCTGAAATTTTCAGAGATTGATTTTCTCACCCAAAGACACAATCCTGGGGGGTGCCCCGTGGAATTAGACTACTTTTTGTTTCCTGGGCCAGTCTAATACTCACGCTCCTCTAATGTGGACGTGTACTATACACATGTGGAAGTATTGGCTTGAGAAATGGATTGCGAGTGATTTGACTATGCGTCCAATTTGGGAATCTCAAGCTCGTTCAGTAGCCGATAGGTTGCGAAGGCCGACGGAGGTCCTTCGTAGCTTAGTTGGTTAAAGCACCAGTCTAGCGTACTGTAGGGTCATGGGTTTGAGTCCCATCGAAGGGAAAGTGGTTATTTCGGGATGAGTTTCCGAAGGAATTTCTGGAATTATTCATGCAATTTTGTGGAAACATCATAGAGGTATTACCTAAAGAATTGTTTAAGTTACTTACGAAAACAATGTTAATTCCCAAAACATTCATGAGAACATCTGAAGAATTCTGGACAGTAGTACAACCCAGTTTTGTGTGTGTGCGGCCAATCTAACCCCCACTGGCAGCCAGTGATGTTATGGAAGAAAGCTGTCTGTTTTACAAAATTTACAGTCAGATTTAGTGCAGCTTCAGTGACCCATTTCATGACCAGTCCTAGGTCAATTTTGCTCACAATAAGCCCCGCCTGTTCATGCTACCATTATTAAATGGATAATGGATCCATAAACAGACTTCCGGATTTGAAATCCAGCGCGTATACAGTTTTTTTAACCTTAGTAAGATGTTGGGGTCAATATGACCCAAAACGAAACTTCAAAAACGAATAACTTTTTACCTGATAATCCGATCGTTCTGAAATTTCTTGACTTTTAATATTTTGTATAAATGAAGCATCTGACATGAAATAGTAGTTTGTGCAACTAGTTGCAAAAAGATGATTTTTTCAGCACGAGTTGTACGTTTATCCAACTTGCCGAGTTGAATAAATACTACGAGTGCTGAAAAAATCGAGTTTTGCAACGAGTTGCACACGCTATTTTTTGCAATGACGAAAAATGGGCTTTAATATGATAAATCTATACCAAAATTGTACAATCGAGTTTAATCCACATGATCATTGCGGCAGAGAGCAATAAGATTCCATCTTATCATGCCAAATTCCATAGCTTGAAAAGCTATGAAGCGATGGATGCAATTGCCTTTGGAAAATTGTGATGTTATGTCCAACAAACCATTTCATTTATTACGAGACGCTTAGAGTACACTATTTAAACACTCACCCAAAAACATTCAGCTAAATGTAGTCAAGTAACTACTGTCCCAATGTAGGTTTTTCATTATAGCACCCAAATGAGTGCTATAATGAATATTATGCAACCCATTTGAGTTGCATAATGGTCATTAAAGCACCCATTCTGTTGGTATGGAAAAGTAGGCCGTTTTATCACTCAAATGACAACTGTAAACCAGGTATTATGATCAGGAATTGCAAAAAAAGTTTTTTAAGGTGCAACAGGAACGACCCCACAAAAAAAGTTACGAATAAGATGTTGGGGTCATATTGACCCAGAAATGTAAATGCTTATAAAACAGTCAAACTATGTGGTGATATGCTGGTTCTGGAGACAATGGCCACCGGGAAACAACTTCCACGGGGATGTTGACGGTTATATAAGGGGAGCATAAAAATCGCTCCACATATGCCTTTCGATCGCTAATTCTTCATAGATTCTCTTAAAACGGTAATGTATGGTTCATGAGAGGGCTTCCGTCAAAAGTGGCCACTCCTGGTACATGCAAGGTGCCCCCGGGGAACCCGCAGGAGTGGACATTTCCGTTTTATCACCAAAATATGCCATGCGGCGGCTCCTTTGTCATGATTTTCCACCAAACAGATGGCTATGCGCTTCCCAACAAACACAAGATCGTATATCATAGCGAATAAGTGTATAAAGTGGAGGCCATATACGTGCATTTTGCACGCAGTCAAATGGAGGAATGCGCCTATATCGCCTCCACCTTGTACACTTATTCGCTAGCATATGCGATTTTATGTTGGCTGGATTGAAATCGATAAGTGACCACATTGGCCACTCTTGAAACCTATGAGGTGCCCTTGGGGAACCCGTAGAAAGGGACATTTCCGTTTTAACACAAAAATATGCCGTGCGGCAGCTCTTTCGTCATGATTTTTTACAAAATAGATGATTATTTGACCACACTGGCCACTCTTGGAACTTATGAGGGGCCCCCAAGGAACCCGTCGAATGGGACATTTCCATTTCAACTCCAAAATATGCCGTGTGGCGGCTCTTTCATCATGATTTTCCACCAAACAGATGGTTATGCGCTCGAAATCGATAAGTGACCACATTGGCCACTCTTGGAACTTATGAGGGGCTCTGGAGAACCCGTAGGAGGGGACATTTTTATTTCAGCACCAAAATATGCCGTGCGGCGGCTCTTTCGTCATGGTTTTCAACCAAATAGATGTTCATGCGATCGAAATCGATAGGTGACCACATTGGCCACTCTTGGAACCTTGCCTCCGGGGAACCCGTAGAAGGGGACATTTCCATTTTTACACCAAAATATGCCGTGCGGCAGCTCATTCGGTGTGTTTTCCCACAAAACAGATGGTCGTGCGCTCGAAATCGATAAGTTTTCGAACCTATGGGGTTCCCTCGGAGAACACGTAAAAGACGACTTTTCCAGTTTTACACTATCATATGTCAAACGGCGGCTCTTTCGTCAAATCGGGGTTATGGGGTTTCACCTCGTAGATGAAACCGCATACCCCCGATTGGTATGGGTCTCCGGGCCTCCTATGAAAAGTTCATTTTTGGAGCGTTATATAGGATTATTTATTTGGTAGGAACAGTAAGAACACGTAAATGATCCCTTCTATCTTGTTCCCAGGAAGAATATTATAGATTCCACGAGCGGTCAATTGAGATGGTAATTAATTCTAAACCCACACTCATCTACTTGATAGAAAATCATGAAGGAAGAGCTTTCGCACAGCAGATAATGATGCAAAAACGACAATATCCCTTTCAATGGATTTCTCGCGGCACTCCACAATTGCCGAAACAGGGCCTGGGGATCCCCCGGGTTGATATTAGATTTCAAGAGCATAACCAACTATTTGATGGAAAATGATAGTGGTATGAAAAGTGAGAAGTGAAAAGTTAGAAGCAAGAAATTCTATGTGAGAAATGAGAAGTAAGAAGTGCAAAGTGAGAAGTCAGTAGTGGGAAGTGAGAAATGAGGAGTGACAAATTCGAAGTGCGAAGTGAGTAGTGAAGGGAGAAGGTAAAAGTTAGAAGTGAAATGTAATACATGAGAAATGAGATGCAGAAATGAGTTAAAAGAAGTTATAAGTGAGAAGTGCGAAGTGAAAAATGAATAGTAAGAAGAGAAAAGGTAAAAGTGGGAAGTAAAAAATTCGAAGTGAGAAGTGAAAGTGAGAAATGAGAACTAAGGAACTAGGAACTAAGGAAGTGAGAAATGAGAGGTAAGAAATGAGAAGTTCGAAGTGAGTAGTGAGAAGTTAAAAGTAAGAAGGGAAAAGTAATAACTGGAAATTTAAAAGCTGGAATTGAAAAGTAATACGTGAGAAACGAGAAGTTAGAAGTAAGATACAAGAAATTATAAGTTTGAAGTGAGAAGTGAGATGTGTTAAGTGAGAAATGACATATCCGAATTGAGAAGTGAGAAATTAATAGTTAGAATTTAGAAGGGAGAAGGACGAAATGATAAGAGAGATGTGGGAAAAGAGAGGTAAGAAGGGAGATGTGCGAAGCCGAAGAGAGAATAAGAAGTAGTGAGAAGTAAGAAATGAAGAGTGAGAAGTGAGTTGGGAGAAGGGAGTAATAAGAAGTGAGAACCGAGGAATGAAGAGTAAGCAACGGAATTGTTATTCTTTCCTTTTTTCTTTTTTTTCCTTCTTCTGTCTCCCTTCTCATTTCTGTCTTATATCTCATCACTCACTTCCTACTACTCAACTTCTTGCTTCTCACTTCCCAATTACCATCTCTCACTTCTCACCCCTTGCTTCTGTTTTTCTTACTACTCACATCCTACTTCTCACTTCGCAACAATCACATCTCACTTCTCCCCACTTTCTTCTCACTTTTCATTTCTCACTTTCCACTACTCATATGTTACTGCACACATCTCACTACTCAATACTCACTTCCGTTTCTCAGTACTCACTTCTCACTACTTTATTCTCTTTTAGAACATCTCATTACTCATTGCTCAGTTGTCACTGTCCACTATTCACTTCGAACATCTCACTTTTCACTTCACTTAATAAGGAAACAAGTTTTAACTGTTCGGCTAAGCGGCACACGGCCAAATATAAATGTGTTCCCTATCTCGATACCTCCCTAACTCGATGGTCCTTTCAATATCGAGTAAGGGAGTTTTCACTGTATCTGCTTGTACATGTTCCCCGGAGGCACCTCATAGGTTTCAAAAGTGGTCGCTAATCAATTTTAAGTGAGTGAGAGTAAACACGGAAATGCCTTCTCCTATGAGCTCCACGGGGGTACTTCATAGGTTCCAAAATGGAAAATGTGGTCACTTATTCATTCCGTTTTAAAAATGGAAATGTCACCTTCTACGGGTTCCCCGAGGGCATCTCATTGGTTCCAAGAGTGACCAATGTGATCACTTATCGATTTCGAGCGCATAATCATCTATCTTGTGGAAAATCATGACGAAAAATCCACCGCATGGCATATTTTGGTGTTAAAATGGAAATGTCCCTTTCTACGGGTTAACCAAGGGCACATCATAGGTTCCAAGAGTGACCAATGTGGTCACTTATCGATTTCAAGCGCATAATCATCTATGAAGAAAGAGACGCCGTACGGCATATTTTGGTGCTAAAACGGAAATGTCCGTTTCTAAGGGTTCCCCAAGGGCACCTCATAGGTTCCAAAAGTGGTCAATGTGGTCACTTATCGATTTCAAGCGAATAACCATCTTTATGGCGGGAAAACACACCGAAAGAGTCGCCGCACGGCTTATTTTGGTGCTAAAACGGAAATGTCCCCTCCTACGGGTTTCCCGGGGGCACCTTGTATGTACCAGGAGTGGCCAATGTGGTCACTTATAGATTTCATAATCATCTGTTTGGTGGAAAATCATGACAAAAGAGCCGCCGCACTGCATATTCTGGTGTTGAAACGGAAATGTCCCTTTTTACGGGTTCCCCGAGGGCACCTCGTAGGATCCAAGAGTGGCCAATGTGGTCAATTATCGATTTCGAGCGAATAACCATCTCTTTGGTGGGAAATCATGATGAAAGAGCCGCCACACGCCATATTTCGGTGTTAAAACGGAAATGACCCATTCTACGGGTTCCCTGGGGGCCCCTCATAGGTTCCAAGAGTGGCCAATGTGGTCACTTATCGATTTCGAGGGCATAATAATCTATTTTGTGGAAAATCATGGCGAAAGAGCCGCCGCACGGCATATTTTGGTGGTAAAACGGAAATGTCCTTTTTTACGGGTTCCCCGAGGACACCTCATAGGTTCCAAGAGTGGCCAATGTGGTCAATTATCGATTTCGAGCGAATAACCATCTCTTTGGTGGGAAAACACACCGAAAGAGTCGCCGCACGGCATATTTCGGTGTTTAAACGGAAATGTCCCATTCTACGGGTTCTCTGGGGGCCCCTTCATAGGTTCCAAGCGTGGCCAGTGTGGTTACTTAACGATTTAAAGCGCATAACCATCTGTTTGCTGGGAAATCATGACAAAGGAGCCGCCGCACGGCATATTTTGGTGATAAAACGGAAATGTCCTCTCCTGCGGGTTCCCCGGGGGCACCTTGCATGTACCAGGAGTGGCCACTTTTATCGGAGGCCCTCTCATGAACCATACATTACCGTTTTAAGAGAATCTATGAAGAATTTGCGATCGAAAGGCATATGTGGAGCGATTTTTTTGCTCCGCTTATGTAACCGACAAGGTCCCCGTGGAAGTCGTTTCCCGGTGGCCATTGTCTCCAGAACCAGCATATCACCACATAGCCACAATATTGATGAGTTTATCTTTCGAACGGTATATAAACTTTGTAATTCGGTTATAATTTGACTGTTTTATAAGCATTTACATTTCTGGGTCAATATGACCCCAACATCTTATTCGTCAGTTATTCCTAATATCCGAAGAAGGTTAAATGAAATCATAGTATAAATATAATGAAACAATCTCACCAAGTTAATCCTTTTTGTGTAATGCAACTGAGCCAGAGAAGAACACTTCCAGGTCTGGCTTGTCGATGAGTGACCTTAGTTGCGACAAGGCCATGGGGACCTCCATCCCATAGGTGGCCAGGGTGTGGTTTTCGCCAAGTTGACAGCGCCTCTGGATGTGGTAGTTTTTCACACTTCAATCAGTGGTCAATCACATCACACGCGTTCCGGATGTCGTGAGAAGTTCATTTGGTAGGTACTTTTCCTAACAACAAATAATGACGGGAGAAAAAAAACTTCACGTCTACTTTCTAGCGCGGCACACTTCGATCAGTAGTAAAACCCGGTTTTGACTCTGAAATTACTTGCTAGAAAACCCCCAAAATGTTTCGATTACAGTCTATCCATTATCATACTTCTTCGGATATTCTCAGGAATTCTATAAATTTTAGGTTTTTGAAAAAACATTCCAAAAAACGTCTAGAGACGATGTGAATAATTTATAGACGAGAAAATCCAAATAAAATTTCGTAGTTTCTTAAACTACCTGACATTTTTTTAAATTGATTTATCGATTGACTGATTAATCCCTCCAATTATAGTTCTTACCACTGACGCCAAATTATAAATGTACCAATTACGCCAAAAAATGCTGGTGCCCCACCATTACCAGAACTGTTTCGTCGCCAGTGTATCTATGATTGAGTTCTACACCGAATGGTCCGTTTTTTCGACAGCGAGAAGGTCAAATAAGACCCTATAATGCTGTCTTTTAGCCGTGCGGTAAGACGTGCGGTTACAAAGCAAGACCATGCTGAGGGTGGCTGGGTTCGATTCCCGGTGCCGGTCTAGGCAATATTCGGATTGGAAATTGTCTCGACTTCCCTGGGCATAAAAGTATCTTCATGCTAGCCTCGTGATATACATAAGGCAAAAATGGTAATCTGCCAATAAGAAGAAGAAGAATGCTGTCCACAACATAGAAGTAGCAGCAGAGTCAGACGGATCATACTAATCTTGTTCGGAGACAGAGGAAGTCGACGAAATTAATAATCAATTTGATCAGACCGCGTCGTGCTTTCGTGCTGTGCGGTTCTTTCTCTCTTTGCGGAAGGAAGTTTTTAATACTACCCGAAGCTATTTTAATTTCAACGGTGCTTCTTAGCGCTATTTGTACCCACTGATCCCGTTACGATCTTTGCAAGGACCCGTGCCTTCGTTTTACGTTGGACCCGTTTGCGGAAGTAAAATTCCGACAAGCGGTGGTAATCCTGCAGGGACACCGTTCTGGGAAAAAACCTCTTAGAAGGTCACGTCTCCACGCTCAGCAATGAGTATTAACAAAAACAAGAGGAAGGGGAAGTCTCTGAATTCTCCACTTCCTTCAAAGAAACAAGGTTTCAAGACCGTCCTGCCCAAGCGCGGAAAAAATAGAAGGAAGCTGGAGAATTCAGATATTCCTTCTAACTCTAATATCGGAAATAATTCTTCTCCAATCGAACTGAGCAATCAGTTCGATTTGATTAATGATGAAATTGAGCAAATCGAATCTACCTCTAGCCCAGGTGATTCGATTCATGCGAAAAAGCAAAGGATTCCGCCAATTGTGGTATCTGTTGCCGAGTTTTCTGGCTTCCGGAATGAGATTTTGAGTAACCTTCAGGGGATCAAGGTTTCATTTCAGATTGCTAGGAAGGGTGACTGCCGCGTTTTGCCGGGATCCTTTGACGATCGCAAACGTCTTCTTCACTATTTAACTGAGAAGCGCCATAAATTCTTCACATACGACGACAAAACTGAGCGATTGTTCAAAGTCGTCTTGAAAGGTCTCCCCAGTGATGACAAATCACTGGATGAGATTAAAATTGAAATTTCTCAATTACTTGGATTTTCACCAGTCCAAGTAATTAAGATGAAAAGAAATCCCATTCTGGTACTTCCCAGAGGGCATTTCTCAAGAATTTTATTTAGTTCATTTTAACAAAAGTGAACTAAATAATATGAAAAGTTTGGGAAAGGCCTGTATTATGTCTCATGTCCGTGTTACATGGGAACATTTCCGCAGGCCTGGGGAAATTTCCAAAACCCTACCCAGTGCCGTAAGTGCCAAAAGTGGGGTCATGGAACCAAACATTGTCACATGGATGCTAAATGCATGATTTGTGGTGGAACCTCTCACGCCAAGGACGCATGTCCTGTGAGAGAAGATTCCAATAAATTTAAGTGCGCAAACTGTGGGGGCAATCATAAATCCAATTTCTGGGAATGCCCTTCACGCAAAAAAGTTTTGAATTCCCGTGCAAAATTGTCGGGAAATTCCAATCGGATCCCAGATTCGACGGGTAGAAATTTTTCAAACGCTCAAATTTCGAAACCGGTTACCGGTCGAGCAATTCATACCCACCACAATTCACAAACAAATTTTTCCGCTCGTCAACGGGTAGCAAGCACTTCAGTAAATTCCAATTTTTCGAATGTACCTACGTATGCAAACATCGCTGCTGGTAGACAAAATTTCTCTTCTCAAAATGAGGTTTATACCCATGTCCCAACGGAAAATAACGGTCATGTTGCCGATTCAGGTAGCATGACTGCTTCCGATTTTGATTTTTTAACTGAACAATTGCATCACATGATTGATGCAATGTTCAAAGCAAATACCATTCCTGAAGCTGTTCAGGTTGGTATAAAGTACACACAAAAAATTGTTATCGGACTCCGTTTCAATGGATCCAAATAATTGTGTGAAAGTTCTAAATTGGAATGCCCGCTCTCTAAAGGGTAAGGAAGATGAATTATTCAACTTCCTTTCAGTTCATAATGTGCATATTGCCATTATAACTGAAACGTATTTAAAACCAGGACTCTCCATTAAAAGAGATCCAAACTATTTTATCTACAGAAATGATCGTCTTGACAGCGCCTGTGGTGGGGTCGCCATTGTCATTAATAGACGTATCAAACATAAATTATATTCTTCGTTTGAAACCAAAGTTTTTGAAACCTTGGGAGTTTCTGTTGAAACAAATTTTGGACAATTTTCCTTCATTGCAGCCTACTTGCCTTTTCAATGCAATGGGCAGCAAAAGAATTTGTTGAAAGCTGATCTTCAAATTCTGACTCGCAACAAATCAAAATTCTTCGTAATTGGTGACTTCAATGCCAAACACCGTTCATGGAATAATGCTCAAAGCAATTCCAATGGTAAAATTTTATTTGAAGATTGTTCTGCGGGATATTATACTATTCAATATCCCAATGGACCAACTTGTTTTTCTTCCAGTCGAAATCCTTCTACAATTGATTTAGTTTTAACGGATTCAAGTCAGCTGTGTGGCCAATTGGTAACTCATGCTGACTTTGACTCTGATCACCTTCCTGTGACATTTGAAATCTCACAAGAAGCCATTTATAATCCAATCAGCTCTACTTTTAATTATCATAGAGCTGATTGGGATTTATACAAAACGTATATCGATAGGAATTTTGATGTTGATATTCCTCTCGATACCAAAAGTGATATTGATAATGCTCTCGTATCTTTGACAAATTTAATTGTCGAAGCCAGAGGCATTGCAATTCCGAAATGTGAAGTTAAATTCAACTCCATTATTATTGACGACGATCTTCAGCTACTGATCCGTCTTAAAAATGTGAGAAGAAGGGAATACCAAAGAACTTGCGATCCCGCGTTGAAAGTTATTTGGCGAGATTTGCAAATGAAATTAAAAAACGTTTCGCTATTCTGAGAAATACCAACTTTGAGAATAATGTCTCGAAGTTGGATCCCAGTTCGAAACCCTTTGAAATTAACAAAATTCTTAAAAACCTCAAAAGCCAATTCCAGTGCTTAAAGAGGGAAATAAAATTTTATTAACAAATGGCGAAAAGGCTCAAAAACTTGCGCAGCAGTTCGAGAGTGCCCATAATTTTAGTCTAGGTCTCACTAGTCCAATTGAGGATCAGGTTACACGGAGCTTCGGATCAAGAGAATGTTTTTGACCTTTCGTTGGGAATTAATTTGGATAAAGCGAGATCTATTACTAAAAATTTGAAAATATGAAAGCCCCAGGTGATGATGGTGTTTTCTACATACCTATCAGAAAACTTCCTGAGAGCTTTTTATCCTTTTTGGTTAATTTATTCAACAAATGTTTTTAATTGCCATACTTCCCAAATAAATGAAAAATTGCCAAAGTTGTTCCAATTTTGAAGCCGGACAAAAATCCAGCTGAGGCCTCAAGTTATCGCCCAATCAGTTTGCTTTCTTCAATAAGCAAACTGTTTGAAAAGATTATTTTAAATAGAATGATGGTTCATATTAATGACAATTCTATTTTTGCTGATGAGCAATTTGGTTTTCGCCATGGGCATTCAACCACTCATCAGTTATTAAGAGTTACGAACTTAATTCGGCTCAACAAATCTGAAGGATATTCGACTGGAGTTGCTCTTCTTGATATAGAGAAAGCATTTGACAGTGTTTGGCATGAAGGTTTGATTGTAAAATTGATGAATTTTAATTTTCCTCTGTACATTATTAAACTGATCCAAAATTATTTATCAGATCGCTCACTGCAGGTAAACTATCAGAATTCTAAATCTGATAGATTACTTGTAAGGGCTGGTGTCCCCCAAGGCAGCATACTGGGGCTTATTTTGTATAACATTTTTACTTCTGACTTACCTGATTTACCACCAGGGTGTCAAAAATCTTTGTTTGCAGATGACACAGGTCTCTCAGCCAAAGGGCGTAGCCTTCGTGTCATTTGTAGTAGATTGCAAAAAAGTTTGGATATTTTCTCCATTTACTTGCAAAAATGGAAAATTTTTCCGAATGCTTCCAAAACTCAGCTTATAATTTTCCCACGTAAGCCGAGAGCTTCTTATTTGAAACCTTCTAGCAGACATATTGTCACTATGAATGGGGTTCCAATTAATTGGTCTAGCGAAGCTAAATATTTAGGACTTCTGCTAGATCAAAAATTAACTTTTAAAAATCACATTGAAGGCCTTCAAGCCAAATGTAACAAATATATTAAGTGTCTATATCCACTTATAAACAGAAAATCAAAGCTTTGTCTTAAGAACAAACTTTTGATTTATAAACAAATTTTTAGACCTGCCATGTTGTATGCTGTGCCAATATGGACTAGTTGCTGCAATACCAGAAAGAAGGCACAGAGGATTCAAAATAAAATTCTGAAAATGATTCTGAAGTTGCCTCCGTGGTATAGTACCAATGAACTTCATAGAATTTCTAAAATTGAGACATTGCAACAAATGTCCAACAAAATAATTTCCAATTTTAGACAAAAATCGTTGCCATCTTCTATTGCAACGATTAACTCCTTGTACCCTTAGTATAAAATAGGTTAAGATTAGTTTAAGTTGAAAACATTGTAATTCCTACATGGTTCAATTCAACCAGAGGAAAAATTCTAACTGCCATAGGCAATTGAAATGTATTAATAATAACTACAAATATAACATATCAAATAAGGATGATAGTGTTAAGAAAATACGGAACACCTAGTCTAAGAGATGAATGCATGTATTAGATAATTAGCAAATAAAATTAGTTAAGAAAAAAAAAAAAAAAGAAAAAAAAAAAAGTGAAAAATGAATAGTAAGAAGAGAAAAGGTAAAAGTGGGAAGTAAGAAATTCGAAGTGAGAAGTGAAAGTGAGAAATGAGAAGAGATTAGTAGGAACTAAGGAAGTGAGAAATGAGAGGTAAGAAATGAGAAGTTCGAAGTGAGTAGTGAGAAGTTAAAAGTAAGAAGGGAAAAGTAATAACTGGAAATTTAAAAGCTGGAATTGAAAAGTAATACGTGAGAAACGAGAAGTTAGAAGTAAGATACAAGAAGTTATAAGTTTGAAGTGAGAAGTGAGATGTGCTAAGTGAGAAATGACATATCCGAATTGAGAAGTGAGAAATTAATAGTTAGAATTTAGAAGGGAGAAGGACGAAATGATAAGAGAGATGTGGGAAAAGAGAGGTAAGAAGGGAGATGTGCGAAGAGAGAATAAGAAGTAAGTAGTGAGAAGTGAGAAATGAAGAGTGAGAAGTGAGTTGGGAGAAGGGAGTAATAAGAAGTGAGAACCGAGGAATGAAGAGTAAGCAACGGAATTGTTATTCTTTCCTTTTTTCTTTTTTTTTCCTTCTTCTGTCTCCCTTCTCATTTCTGTCTTATATTTCATCACTCACTTCCTACTACTCAACTTCTTGCTTTTTACTTCCCAATTACCTTCTCTCACTTCTCACCCCTTGCTTCTGTTTTTCTTACTACTCACATCCTACTTCTCATTTCGCAACAATCACATCTCACTTCTCCCCACTTTCTTATCACTTTTCATTTCTCACTTTCCACTACTCATATGTTACTGCACACATCTCACTACTCAATACTCACTTCCGTTTCTCAGTACTCACTTCTCACTACTTTATTCTCTTTTAGAACATCTCATTACTCATTGCTCAGTTGTCACTGTCCACTATTCACTTCGAACATCTCACTTTTCACTTCACTTAATAAGGAAACAAGTTTTAACTGTTCGGCTAAGCGGCACACGGCCAAATATAAATGTGTTCCCTATCTCGATACCTCCCTAACTCGATGATCCTTTCAATATCGAGTAAGGGAGTTTTCACTGTATCTGCTTGTACATGTTCCCCGGAGGCACCTCATAGGTTTCAAAAGTGGTCGCTAATCAATTTTAAGTGAGTGAGAGTAAACACGGAAATGCCTTCTCCTATGAGCTCCACGGGGGTACTTCAAGCAAATAACCATCTTTATGGCGGGAAAACACACCGAAAGAGTCGCCGCACGGCTTATTTTGGTGCTAAAACGGAAATGTCCCCTCCTACGGGTTTCCCGGGGGCACCTTGTATGTACCAGGAGTGGCCAATGTGGTCACTTATAGATTTCATAATCATCTGTTTGGTGGAAAATCATGACAAAAGAGCCGCCGCACTGCATATTCTGGTGTTGAAACGGAAATGTCCCTTTTTACGGGTTCCCCGAGGGCACCTCGTAGGATCCAAGAGTGGCCAATATGGTCAATTATCGATTTCGAGCGAATAACCATCTCTTTGGTGGGAAATCATGATGAAAGAGTCGCCACACGGCATATTTCGGTGTTTAAACGGAAATGTCCCATTCTACGGGTTCCCTGGGGGCCCCTCATAGGTTCCAAGCGTGGCCAGTGTGGTCACTTATCGATTTCAAGCGCAAAATCATCTATTTTGTGGAAAATCATGAAGAAAGAGCCGCCGTACGGCATATTTTGGTGCTAAAACGGAAATGTCCGTTTCTACGGGTTCCCCAAGGGCACCTCATAGGTTCCAAGAGTGGCCAATGTGGTCACTTATCGATTTCGAGCGAATAACCATCTCTTTGGTGGGAAAACACACCGAAAGAGTCGCCGCACGGCATATTTTGGTGCTAAAACGGAAATGTCCCCTCCTACGGGTTTCCCGGGGGCACCTTGCATGTATTAGGAGTGGCCAATGTGGTCACTTATCGATTTAAAGCGCATAACCATCTGTTTGCTGGGAAATCATGACAAAGGAGCCGCCGCACGGCATATTTTGGTGATAAAACGGAAATGTCCTCTCCTGCGGGTTCCCCGGGGGCACCTTGCATGTACCAGGAGTGGCCACTTTTATCGGAGGCCCTCTCATGAACCATACATTACCGTTTTAAGAGAATCTATGAAGAATTAGCGATCGAAAGGCATATGTGGAGCGATTTTTTTGCTCCGCTTATATAACCGACAAGGTCCCCGTGGAAGTCGTTTCCCGGTGGCCATTGTCTCCAGAACCAGCATATCACCACATAGCCACAACATTGATGAGTTTATCTTTCGAACGGTATATAAACTTTGTAATTCGGTTATAATTTGACTGTTTTATAAGCATTTACAATTCTGGGTCAATATGACCCCAACATCTTATTCGTAAGTTATTCCTAATATCCGAAGAAGGTTAAATGAAATCATAGTATAAATATAATGAAACAATCTCACCAAGTTAACCCTTCTTGTGTAATGTAACTGAGCCAGAGAAGAACACTTCCAGGTCTGGCTTGTCGATGAGTGACCTCGTTTGGGGACCTCCATCCCGTAGGTGGCCAGGGTGTGGTTTTCGCCAAGTTGACAGCGCCTCTGGATGTGGTAGTTTTTCACACTTCAATCACTGGTCAATCACATCACACGCGTTCCGGATGTCGTGAGAAGTTCATTTGGTAGCATTTGGTCTTTTCCTAACAACAAATAATGACGGGAGAAAAAAAAACTTCACGTCTACTTTCTAGCGCGGCACACTTCGATCAGTAGTAAAACCCGGTTTTGACTCTGAAATTACTTGCTAGAAAACCCCCAAAATGTTTCGATTGCAGTCTATCCATTATCATATTTCTTCGGATATTCTCAGGAATTTTATAAATTTTAGGTTTTTGAAAAAACATTCCAAAAAACGTCTAGAGACGATGTGAATAATTTATAAACGAGAAAATCCAAATAAAATTTCGTAGTTTCTTAAACTACCTGACATTTTTTTAAATTGATTTATCGATTGACTGATTAATCCCTCCAATTATAGTTCTTACCATTGACGCCAAATTATAAATGTACCAATTACGCCAAATAATGCTGGTGCCCCACCATTACCAGAACTAATACGTCGCCAGTGTATCTATGATTGGGTTCTACACCGAATGGTCCGTTTTTTCGACAACGAGAAGGTCAAATAAGACCCTATAATGCTAGATGTTATAAAGGCTGGGTTCGATTCCCGGTGCCGGTCTAGGCAATTTTCGGATTGGAAATTGTCTCGACTTCCCTGGGCATAAAAGTATCATCATGCTAGCCTCGTGATATACATGAGGCAAAAATGGTAACCTGGCTTAGAAACCTCGCAGTTAATAACTGTGGAGGTGCTTATTGAACACTAGCTGCGAGGCGGCTCTGTCCCAGTGTGGGGATGTAATACCAATAAGAAGAAGAAGAATGCTGTCCACAACATAGAAGTAGCAGCAGAGTCAGACGGATCATACTAATCTTGCTCGGAGACAGAGCACTCTGGAAAGATATTATCATTTGAGCATTTGGTGATGATCCTGATAGCCAGCGCGGTTCGGGGTTTGTTCACGTTGCGAGGGCGTTGCTATAACAAAAGCAATGAAAAAACGTTTATCCATGGCGAACAATGCACTTTGTTTACAGAGCAGATAGATAACTAAGATCGATATCCCAACATATCATCAGTAGGGGTATCCAGCTTTCCACGCTAGCCATAATGGCGGCTGCTATAAACTAATCTGACAGTAACTGCTTCCGACGCCGTACTGTTTATCGACGCCTACCTTTTCTCGACGCGGGTTGTATCTTAGCAACCATTTTTACATTGTTTATTTATTGTTATGAGAATTGGTACGGCTTGAAAATACTGAAGACAATTTGTTTTAAATTTCGTAGCACGCTTCAAATTAATGTATCCAGCTTTTGATATCACAAATTAATTGTATTTTTTATATTTCAGGTCAAAGTAATGCTTCAAGATAATATCGGAGGAAGGGGATTTACAATGAAACTTTCAACAGATACAATTCTGCTTGCATGATTTTAACATGAAACGCAAAAAACAATTAGCATTATTTTCGGCTTCCGTTGAGTTTCGGGAGGCTCCGATACGAATAATATGGGCAACTGTTCATAGCTTTACGTTCTTTTGAATAAGATTTTAGATAATCTAGTGGCTTCACAGGTTAAACAAGTCCCTGTAAATAAATTTAGGAAAGTCCGAATGTACAGCTAGGATGCAGATTGTCAGTGTTTATGAAATCGGGAGATTTCAACAATACTAAGGTCTGAGCGGCAAAAGCTGGTGTGCGTAATGATGTTCGTTTGGTTGCATTGCTTGAAGAAACTTCAATAGTTGGTAGTTCAATTCGTCACACGACCCAACCATCTTACCATGTAAAAAAGAATAATGATTTTGTATTATTCCCCTCGATAAATTTAGACGAAATGATAAAACTCGCATTGTGCTTACCAAAAAACAACAAAATCAAGTTTAAACATCAAAGAATATAGCGATACTAAGCTATTTTTGATTCTCTAAGAAATTCTTAGTAAGAATTTTATTTAAAGCAACATAGTGCTAACTCTATGAAAAAAAATCCCGTGGTTTTTGTAGTTATGCGTCAAATTTAAGGTGAAGCGTTGTGACACTCAAATTGCTATGTGTTTGTATCATAAAAATCATCAACCGTGGATTTGTAGTGGTGGAAACTTCCAATACCAATTCAGTAAGCATACACGTGGGATTCATTTTTTGTTAACATCCGACAACAGTAAACATTGCACGCATTCGGAAGAATTCAGCCCAACTTAGAAACAGTATCAATCAATACAGTCTAAGTATGGGATTAACTGATGGAGTTTGCCAGAAAAGCATCAGTTTTTCTTTGGTTTAGGTGAATATTTATGAATTATGTTTTCACGATGCTGGCTGTTTATGTTTACATCCTCAACCGTTGTTGCCAGCTGCTCAAACGCACCAATAACAAAATCATTTTTTGCTCCGATTTTTCAATTTTTGAAACGCACCCCAAAACAGAATCAATAAGATATTATTATTGCATCAATACATAATGCGTTAGGAAAAGATTGATTAATTAAATCGATATTTTACATGTTTCCGCTATGATTCCACAATAGTTCATATCGACATCACTGTCTGTTGCTGATCAATGATTGCTTGCATACGACGCTACCGACGACGTGCAGAGTGTTGAAACCGGCGACGTCGTTGGCATGGTGCGTTACTGGGGGGAATTTTTTCACTTTGTTCACTTGCTTATATATCTTCCCTAAATTAGCGCTATGTGGTAATATCATCATATCGCCGCATAGATTGAACTTAGAAGTAAGTCCAGATTTACTTTTTTAGTGAGAAGATGGTCAGGTATGTAGGCAATATATGAATTAAATTTGTCTGTGCATATCGGGGTGGGTGGGGTGGTTGATTGTTTGACTGTGTTGGTAAGCCGCAAGGCAGCCATTCTGAATGACATGTCATGAAGCCTTAAAGGAACTAGATAATTTACAACTATAATGTTCGTATTATTTAAATCTGATCAAGCCGAAAAACTAACGAAATGGATCTCTGATAAATTTCGTTTATTTTGCGTTTTATTATAGGGTTTCGTGTTAGGCTGATGATCAGTTCCAATGCAAACAGAATTGTGTCGCTTGAAAGTGCTATGAAAAGTCTGCATACCATATCTTGAAGAACTACTTCGACCTAAAATATAAATATTAGCAGTTAATTTGTAAGATCTAGATATCAGGAAATAAATTTAATTATTTGAAGCTTGTTACAAAAGTCTAATTTTTCTCCAATATTTTTCAAGCCTTACCGATCCTCATAACAATAAATAAACAATGTGAAAACGTTGCTGAGATACGACCCGCGCCGAGAACAGCGTCGAAAACTGTTCAGCGTCGGAAGCAGTTACTGTCAGATTAATTTATAGCAGTTGCCATTATGGCTAGCGTGGAAAGCTGGATTCACTAAAAGGCGTAGGTTGCTGCGTATCTGTTTATAGAAATGTTTCATAGGCGATTTGAAATATGTCCCTTGTAATTGTGTATCAAACATTTCTATAATCAGATACGCAGCAACCTACACCGTTAAGTGAATACCCCTAGTATCTTTGCTCAGAAGATCGAATGATGGGATAAATTGCGATGCCTGCTTCTATTGATCATTCTCTCAGCGGAACCAACCGGTATTGCCGCCGTATTTTCTAAAAATTTAGCAAAATATCGTTAGCAAAAAATGTGCCAATTCCTTAATAACATCAACCGTTGTTAGTGGTTGTTAAAACAATCCGAAAATATAATTGTTTCTCCTCCCCGATCAGACTTCTCAATAAACCGCCGCGGGACACACCATTTGACAGTCAAACTTTCCACGCGAAAACAAACATCGCGCTCCCTTCGAGGGTGGCAAACTTTCAGTTCAGTTTGCTGTTGAAGCACCATATGCCACGATAAATTAAATTGAGTGCCACGGAGTTCGTATACGGAATGAAGCGAAACTTTGCCAAATCAAGCTGAAACATTTGTTGCGTCCAACTGTTGGCCGATTCATAATTATGAATTTATGAAACTGGACAACTGTGCGCGCTCGTCGACACGCCCGCAGTTTCGGTTTCTATTGTTTCCAGTAGTGGGTTGATTTCTTGGCTCTAATGGTAAATCGATGAGCGCAAATTGACTTTTTGGCGAGATATTTGCAGCAGTTTACGACTGGATCAAGATTGATGACGGGTGTGAGATCTGGTTGAGAACTTTACCGGGTTTCAATTAAATAAGTGCGGAATGAAATTAAGCGGAACAGTCACATCAGCTTTTTGTCAGAAAGTTTTGATTTATTAAGCAGAAAAAGAGAGTTTACATCGAGCATCTTAGAGTAGCTATTCGTTTATTAGAAAAATAAGTTTATGAAGAGGAACACTTTTCAAACAGGAAAGGGATGTTTGTGTTCTAGGCTAACGTTGAAACAGGGATTCGCTAATAATTAAGTATACCATCAGTAGGGGTGTTATTAGGTCGGAAGACACATGATTCTGGTATGTAATTATGACTGCTGAAGACATGAACTCATGAATATGAATTTTTATGTTTTTACGGCAATAGCAATTTTGACAAAACTGAATTCTGTTTGTGTTTTTGTCTATCCCTGGCCATCATGATTATCATACTGTAATAATTATTCCATCTAAAGCGACGGTGAATGGCAGACACGACACGATAGACCATATCCTTATCTTGTATCAAAGGGACTCAAGAAAGCACAACAGGAAGCTCAGCCGGTGAAACCTCCTCCTTCCGAATTTTTATAATTAATTAGAGTAGCGTTATAGCAAGTGGCTTAATACTTCCATATTAAAGTGGGCGATTTGCCGTCTGTTCGGCTTCTTGCCCCAGAAGCATTTGGTTTCATGGTGGTTTCATAGAAGTCATGCAGAGCAAATGATGGTTTCCAGAACCGTTATAATTTTTTTTTCTTGGGTGGCAATCAGATGCTCCAGTTGTCTACCGCACAGCAATTAAAGTAGGTACTCATAGTACTGCTCAATGTCACAGTCTAACAGTTCAATATCCGCTTTATTTTTTGTCAATTTAAAATCATGGCTGAAATACTCAATGGTGCAAAATCTCACGACTATTTTTCGACATAGTTTGTATAAAAAATAGACATCTCTTGAATGTTCAGTATGTAGATAGCCATTAAACATCGTTTCAATTATTCATGACCAGACTGCGATACGGGCAAGCTTCTACGGTCTGTTCAAATGCGCAATTCAAATGCTGTTAAGAGCACCCTATCTTGTCGGCCACTAGGGATCCAAATGTAGTTGCACTGACCTTCTAAAGTTGAAACTTCTTCTCGTGCTGAAAACGGTACCCCTACCACACCGAGACCAATCATAGAGAAATTTAACTGACGAACGATTAGTCCGATTGGATACAGACAATTTGCGTTCCTTTTTGCAGCGATTGTGCTGGCACATCCGACGACCTAGCTAGATGATGAGGAGAACAAGGCTGTCGACAAATTGAATTGACTCTGAATACGATGGAGTGACAATTACTGAGTTTCTCCCTTTGTTGCACACTAACGAGATCCGTAGAATACACAAGACTGTCTTTCGAAGAAGCGCTTTAGATTGCAGTAAAACTTCGTGTAGCACATCATTGACTGAGTAAATTAATCAACGGGCAGGTCTGCCGGAGAAAATTGTTACCCATCGGAAGGAAACACTTCGGTGAGATTGCGCTTTTGTTGAAAGTTTGTTCAAGAAGAATAGCTGTTCAGCAGAGTATCTAAAATGTAATTTGTCAGCAAACAGTTTGGCGTTTGAAATTATGTTACAGTGTCAACTAATTTGGGAACTTCCTGAGAATGGCTTTATGTAGTGCATAATACTGTTTGATCAAGAAACCCACCCAAAATTACTTTAGGGAGCGAATGACATATTTTGGTACATTTCTATATTAAAACCTTCCGAAATCTGTACAAAATTTTGGCACATACAAATTTGGAAGATTTCAATACAATCATCGAAAACTTTTTTTTTTGCGTGAGAACCAACAAAAGGCAGTTACATACTTAAGACGCTCTTCTGGGTTTTTCGAATTCATCCCTCATTAATTAGTGTACGCCCCATAACTGGACAGTTTTCGACTCTGCTGATTGAATAGAAAATCCTCAATTTATATTTGTCGATGACACTTATTATGTCATGTAGACACTATTGAGAGTCGTGTAGTTTCATACGCTTGAATAATAAATTTACCACTGTGTGGAGAAAAAATAATAAATTAGGGAAATTCTTCAAAGTTATATGATCGATCCACCTTGCCCGCTGCGCACCTCGCCTTCTCGTGCCCGTCGGATCGTTGTCGAGAACCATTTTAACCGGGTTACTGTCCGACATTCTGGCTACGTGCCCGGCCCACCGCAGTCGTCCGATTTTCGCGGTGTGAACGATGTGAACGATGCAACTCGTGGTTCATTCGCCACGAGCATCGTCCAGGTCTCGTGTCCGTAGCGGAGTACCGGTCTAATGAGCGTTTTGTAGATCGTCAGTTTAGTACGGCAGCGAACTCTATTCGATCGGAACGTCTTGCGGAGTTCAAAGTACGTACGATTTCCAGCCACTATGCGTCTCCGAATTTCTCTGCTGGTATAATTTTCGGCAGTCACCAATGAGCCCAAGTACACAAATTCATCTACCACCTCGATTTCGTCACCCCCGATGTAAACTCGCGGTGGGTTGCTCACATTATCTTCTCATGAACCTCTTCCTATCATGCACTTCGTCTTCGACGTGTTGATGACTAGTCCGATCCACTTAGCTTCCCTCTTCAGTCTGATGTAGGCTTCCTCCATCTTCTCAAAATTACGTGCCATAATATCTATGTCGTCGGCGAAGCTAAATAGCTGGACGTACTTATTGAAAATTGTACCACTCGTGTTAATCCCTGCTCTTCGTATTACCCCTTCCCAAGCGATGTTGAATAGCAGACACCAAAGACCGTAGCCTTGCCGCAACCCTCTGCGCGTTTCTAAGAGACTCGATAATGACCCTGAAACTCGAACTACGCACATCACCCGATCCATCGTCGCTTTGATCAACCGTATCAGTTTATCCGGAAATCCGTGTTCGTGCATTAGCTTCCATAGCTGGTCCTGATCGATTGTATCATATGCGGCTTTGAAGTCGATAAATACATGATGTGTGGGTACGTTGTATTCGTTGCATTTCTGCAATACCTGACGTACGGCGAACACCTGGTCCGTGGTGGAGCGTTCGCCCATAAAACACGCCTGGTACTGCCGCACGAACTCCCTTGCAATTGGTGCTAGTCGACGGCATACAATTTGGAACAGTACCTTGTAGGCGGCGTTCAGCAATGTGATTGCGCGGTACTTGCTACAATCCAGCTTATCGCCCTTTTTGTAGATGGGACACACGACACCTTCCAACAACTCCTGCGGCAAAACTTCCTCCTCCCAAATCTTGGTAATGACCCAGTGCAGCGCTCTAGCCAGTGCCTCACCACCGTGTTTAAATAGCTCTCCTGGTAGTTGGTCATCCCCAGGGGCTTTGTTGTTCGGCCGGCCAATCACCTCCTGAACTTCCTGGAGATCCGGAGCCGGTAAAATTATGTCCTGCGCGCGTTCTCCCAGGTCCATCACCATACCTCCATCTTCGTCTGCCACATCGCCATTCAGGTGCTCTTCGTAGTGCTGCCGCCACCTTTGGATCACCTCACGCTCGTTTGTAAGAAGGTTCCCGTTTATGTCCTTACACATATCAGGCTGTGGCACGTGGCCCTTACGTGAACGGTTCAACTTCTCATAGAACTTTCGTGGGTTATTAGCGCGGTACAGTGGCTCCGTCTCTTCACGGTTTCGATCTTCCTGCTGGCGCTTTTCCTTAGGGAAATCGTTTTTTTTGTTCCGCGCCTGTTTATATCGTGCCTCGTTCGCCCTCGTGCGGTGTTGCAGCAATCCTTCTTATGCTGCATTCTTCTCACTAACTGCTCACATTCGCCGTCATACCAGTCGTTTCACTGATCCGGGGGAATCGTGCCTAGTGCAGCGGTTTCGGTGCTTCCAATGGCGGATCGAATATCTTTTCAGCCATCTTCAAGAGACGCTGTGTCTAGCTGCTCTTCCGTTGGGAGTGTCACTTCCAGCTGCTGCGCGTATCCTTGGGTTAGTCTACCGTCTTGTAGCCGCCCAATGTTAAGCCGCGGCGTCCGACTTCGACGCGTGTTGTACACCGTTGAGAGTTTTGAGCGCAGGCATACTGCAACGAGGCAGTGGTCGGATTCAATATTCGCACTGCGGTAAGTGCGGACGTTCGTGATGTCGGAGAAGAATTTACCGTCGATTAGAACATGGTCGATTCGTTTTTGGTTGTGAATGTTTTACCATTCAAATTAACCCAACGTAGATGTTCAAGGGTCGCTGAATTGTTCGAAAGTTGAGTTCAATTGGTCTATCAGGTCAACTACGCCTAGTATCAAACTGATATTAACCCAGCGTAACAGCGTGCAAGGACTTTAGCTATCAGATTGATTCCAGGCGTAGTTGACTAAGTAGATCAAATGAATACAACAACCGTACAACTGGAGGACCCTAGAACACCTGCGTTGGACTTATTTGAATGCATTCACATGAGCTCTAGGACTTATATGGATACGCTGGGTTGCTATCGGTTTGATATCAGACGTAATTGACCTGGTAGACCAATTGAACTCAACTTCCGGACAATTTGGAGACCTTAGAACATCTGCATTGGATTTTATTTGAAAGGTGAAGTATTTACATGAGCTCTAAGCATATACATGGAAACGCTGGGTTGCTATCGGTATATCAATTGTTCTCTACTTCTGGACAATTTGGAGACCCTAGAACATCTGCGTTTGACTGATTTGGACGGTGAAGCATTCTTAAAAGCTCTAAGGACTTATAAGGACAAGCTGGGTTGCTATAGGTTTGATGTCAGTCGTAGTTGACCTGGTAGATCAAATGATCTCTACTTCTGGGCAATTTAAGAACCTAGAACATTTGCGTTGGACTTATTTGACTGGTTAAGTATTCATAGGGGCTCTATGGACTTATATGGACACGCTGGGTTGCTATCGGTTTGATGCTAGGCGTAGATCAATTGAACTCAATTCCCGGATGATTTAGACACCCTAGAAGATCTGCGTTGAACTTATTTTACTGGTGAAGCATTCGCAAAGGCTCTAGGGACTTGTTGGATTACTGTAGGTTCAAATAAAACTTTCATTTATTTAGAGCAACTTCACCACAATCTTCTTAGGCCTTATGGCCTATAGGCCTTATGGAAGTTTTTGTAACATTTTTTTAAAACTATTTCATTTATTTGGTAGGCTCAGTCGTGTGTGACACTTTGCGGAGCCGCTATTCTTAAGTATAATATTTTTACAATGAGTATCATCTTATCATTAACAGTTAGTAGGGAAAGGGGACGTAGACCATCTTTGTTACATTATTTGCTCAAATCTCATACAATCGAATTATATTGAAGAGCCATGATTATACGGGCTGTTCACGAATCATTAAATCGTCAAATATGACTAGTTCTATATATAATTGCCTAAAATTGTACTTTTGAGCCACCTAGTTTTCAAAATCATAAAAAGGGGGGAGGGTGCGGATGGGGAGGGTTTGCATGTACATGAAAGTTTAAACATTCCCCTTGATTCTAGTGTAAATTCTGAATACCTACCTGGGTACCTGGTTAGCTGCAGCGTCGATACACCTATGCCTGGCGTATTGTAGAGCTCTATAATCATCGATCATTCGCAGGCTAAACATCTGATCCGTCGTTGATCGGCCCTCACGAAAACCTGCCTGGTAGCAGGCCGACGAAGGACTCCTCAAGCGGTCTCAATCTATTAAACAGGATACGCGACAGGACTTTGTACGCCTTGCTACACTGTACCGCTCTCTGTTGGAACGGCTACAAGCCACTAGCATTCGACTCCTTGCAACATTCTTCTCGTTCGTCACTCGCTGGCACTCCTCATCAAACCAACCATTTCGTTGGCGTCGCTGTGCAGTGCATAACACTGCGCTGTTGTAGCCACAGCTTCGTAGATATTCTCCCACAAACTGTTGACGTCGCTAGATCCGGCTCCTATCCGCTCGTCCAGCTTCTGGTTGTACTGTTCAGCAACTCCTTCAACTGACAAGCGTTAGATATCGAAACGCATCGTTCTGTTGTTTCGTGAATTCGTGACGCTGGAAAGTCGTGCCTGAATTTTTGCACAACTACAAGGTAGTGAATAGTGATCCGAGTCGATGTTCGGACCTCTGAAGGACCTAACATCCATAACATCCGAGAAATGTCGTCCGTCGACCAGCACGTGGTCTATCTGTGAGCAAGTGTCTCCATTCGGATGTTGCCAGGTGTGTTTGTGGATATTCTTACGTGCAAAGTAGGTACTGCTTATTGTCATCCCTCTAGCAGCAGCAAAGGTTACAAGTCGCAGACCATTATCATTGGTAGCGGAATGAAGGCTCTCCGTACCAATGACAGGGCAAAAGAAACTTCCGCTTCCGATCTGCGCATTTGCATCCTCGATGACAATCTTTACATCGTGTGTTGGGCACTCTCCGTGGGTCTAATCAAGGCTCTCGTCATCAGGCTTATCGTTCGTTGGGACATAGATGCTGATCAGGCTATAGTTGAAGAATTCGCCCTTCATTATCAACACGCAAATGCGGTCGCTTATCGGCTTCCACCGGATAACACGCTTCACCTGCTTCCCGATCACCATGAAGCCAACTCCTCCTTATGCTCTGTCACCGCCGCTATAGTAGATGTGGTACTTGAATGATGTGTTCGCTATGGGATGCACCGCCCGGAATTCACGTTCTCCAGTTCTGGGCCACCGTATTTCTTGAATTGCTGCCACACTCACGCCGACCTTCTGCAGCTCACAAGCCAGGAGCCCAACACGTGCGGAAATTCTAATTAAAAACCTTTGAAAACCTCCGGGCCCTCTTTAGCCGTGCAGTAAGACGCGCGACTACAAAGCAAGACCATGCTGAGGGTGACTAGTTTCGATTCCCGGTGCCGGTCTAGGCAATTTTCGGATTGGAAATTGTCTCGACTTACCTGGGCATAAAAGTATCATCGTGTTAGCCTCATGATATACGAATGCCAAAATGGTAACTTGGCTTTGAAACCTCGCAGTTATTAACTGTGGAAGTGCTTAATGAACATTAAGCTGCGAGGCGGCTCTGTCCCAGTTTGGAGATGTAACGCCAATAATAAGAAGAAGAAAAACCTCCGAGATGCATGGTTTTTAAAATTAAAAGTTTGTCCTGGGCATTTACGGGTTAACTAAGTCGTTTCCGGCCATATGACGTTTTCAGCCAACCCGTTTTGGCCAAACGTTTAATTAAAAATAATTCGGCCAGATGATTTTCAGCTTAACATATTATTTGGACAAATGGCATTCGGCCAAATGGCTTCCGCCAGATTACTTTTGGCCCCTGCTCGTTTTTAAACAATTTTTCATGGGATTTTAGACGAACTCTTATGGATAATACAAGAACTTCTCGTAGAAATCCAAAGATTTTTTTTTCAAGATTCCGGAAAAAAAAATCCATGCTAATTTTAAACAATTTCTCATAAAAGTTAAAAATGAATCCACGGAAAATCCAAACAATTTCCTGTAGAATTCCGGTAGTATTTTTATTGGAAATACCAATGAATTTCCGTGAAAATTCCAGAGAGTTTCCCCGAAAACCCATAAGAGTTTCTCGCGGATATTCCATAAACAATTGAGAATTTTCCACAAAATAAAAACAAATTATCACTTTAAAGCTCAAATTACCGTCATCCAGTAATTGACGAGAAAAACAGCCACGTGCTCGTACCACCCCCAGTGATAAAACCATCCACCGAGTAGAAAAAGCAGTCTCCAGCTGAATGGGGGAAGTATTTTTGTTTCAAAGCTACATCATACAATAGCGAAGACATAATTATATCCGGTGGATGATTCATTCAAGATTTTTCTACAAGGAAATCAAAATATATCACAGAAAAAAAATCAAAATTCCAATAAATAAATCAATATAAGCAATAAACAATTACAAAATTTTCCACTAAATAAATATTTTTTCCAAAGATTAAAAAATTTACCTAAAAAAACAATCAAATTGATAAAATTTCCTATGATCTTTCAACGCTTTTATCATCTATGGAAAAAATGCTCAGATTTATATTCAATTTGTGCAAAATTTTGTAATTGTTTATTGCTAAATATTGATTTATTTATGGAACTTTTGTATTTTTCCGTGGAACATTTTGATTTCTTTGTGGAAAATTTTTCTTTTATAATTGCAATTTTTGCTTTTAAAGACGCTAATTTATTATTGTTTTGTAGAAAATTCTTAGTTGTTTGTGGAAATTTTATATTTATTTATTTCGCATACCCTGATTTCTTTATTTGTATTTGCATTGGCAGTTTCTTAATTCTGAAACGATTTGACCTGGGAGAAAATGCTCGGTTCCCAAAGGGAACCCGCCCCATAAAAAATTTGACAGCTCCGAAATTTCACGATCATCCGACGAAATCGGGTGCATACCAAATCGTCCTATTTTTACACCGACGACGTCGATTGTCGTAGGATACATAGATTCATTGAACGGTTATAACGTGAGCAATCGGTTGCCTATTTCATCGGTAAAATAATCGATTGATTGTGTACTTATAGTGCTTATTTTGATAGATTCATGAACAGACGAAATCGAATCCCCGTGTTCATAAACATAGAGTGAAAAAAGTAAGTATTTGATATTTAATAAAGTGAGGATGACCTTTTTTCTAACATTTTCGTGACATTTTCCGGAACATCCTAGAAGGAAGGTTCTTCGGTAGTAAGCGATTAATAAAGGTAAGTGATCACTTTTGATTGATATTAACATATGTTTCTGATTCCCAGAGGAATTGAAATGTTAGAATACAAACCATTGCCAAAATCAACAAAAATGCAAATGCTACAAATATGCGATTATGAGTTTTTTTTATATCATAACATTTAAGTGTTCATAGACATGGCCAGCTTCGTGGATGGCCACGTACACAAGGGCTTTTTGCAGTTGAAGAGGACCTGAGGGCGCTCAATGTTCAGGGCGATTGGAAGCGATTGGCCCAGGATCGAGTCCAGTGGAGAAAAATACTTAATTCGGCGTAGGTTCATCGAAGACCTGTAGCCCATCAAGTAACAAGTAAGTAAACATGGTCTCATACAATTTCCGCCGGATTTCAATTCCCTTTTATTTTAAAAAGTTTTGATTTTCCGCGATGAAGAATTCGTGTATCTCGCCACTTTGAAAATACATGAGGATAGGATCTGCGTACCAAATTTCCGAGGCGTGAGACTATTCCAATCCATAAATATCCCCAGATAATACCATAATTTCTGCTTACAGAATCATGAAGTTCCTGCGATGCCACACGATTTGATAAACCAATTAATCCCCTTATTTCGTCGGATTCCATTATTTTCCACATCGATGAATTTATAGATTTAATCTGATTTGCTTAATGATAAAATTAAATAAACCGATTAAACACCATTTTTCGTCCGATTTTATTATTTTCAAAACCGATCAATCCACAGATTTAATATGATCTGCTCCATGATGAAATGTATTAACCCGATTAAATACCCTATTTCATCCTGATATAATTATTTTCCGCACCGATCAATCTATAGACTTAATCTGATTTGCTCCATGAATTAATTTAATAATTCGATTAATCACCCTATTTCGTCTGATTTCAAGTTTCCATACCGATCAATCTATAGATTAAGTCTGGTTTGCTGTATAATAATATTTAAAACCTCGATTAATCACTCAAGTTTGTCTGGTTTCGTCACACATCATTGAAATCGAAATTGACCTATTATTCACTCGATATAGTAGACGTTAGTCTACCGATTTAGTTTGGCGTCGCGTCGGTTGTAACCCCTGTAATAATCCCATAAGGCTCGGTGAAACAATTTATAAATTCGTCGGGAATAAAATAGGTCGATCCTACCGACGAGAACCGATTTAGTATGGGGGAAAATCGGGAGGATTTTTTATGGGGCGCCTTAGCCCCAAGCAGCTGGTTTTGAGCCAACGGCCGCTTCCGGGGTGAGCAAAGATATCTAATTGATAACAAATTCTATTATCCGATTATCGAACATTTTAAGAACAGAACTTATTATCATTTTGGCTGAATTAACAGCCAACATAACATAAATGATACCAGAATTTTGTTCCTGAAACAACGAAATGAAATCAAATAAAGTTATCACTGATACCACGTTGATAAACACATTTTGTTATTCATGTTATTTACTCAAATCACTAATTTAGTTATCATTTAGTTATCAGCCAGCACTGTTTTATCGTCCAAAATAGTTAAATCTTCTTTGCCGACTTCGTTACTTCGAGCGATTGTACGGCGTCGTTTCTAGGCACTCATCCAATTACGCTTCCTTGAGGAGTAGAAGAGAGAGGCACTACGGTTTCTACAATCTTGCATTTACTGAAGACTATTAATAGTCAAATCAAGATGCCATGACTATTTAATGTAAATAACAGTCTGCAGAGAGCAAAGCAGAATAACTTATTAATAACAAATTTTATTATCCAGTTATATTGATAGCTAGAATTGTTATCATTTTGGTTGAATTATCAGTCAACATGACAAAAATTAAAATCGAATTACATAATTTAAAATAGCGAATCGACGATCAATTAGGATAAATACAGCTCATCGTCCTTTCATTTAATACTTTTTTTCAGTTGTGGCCAATTATATAAATTTATAAATACTAGGCAATCTTTTCCGACCTTGCTAAGGTTAGTTTTTCTCAATAATTGTCAATCACATTGTAAATCGGTGGTAGGTTTTGTTCAAACAAAACCACAGCCTTGTATTTCGCAGTGAATCGTTCCATGTTTTCATATGCGTATATAAATTCTGGAGAATCCTCCTTCCAAATGATTTTCTATTCCACATCTCGAAATTTCTATGAGTCGACCATCCCTTAACAATCGACGCATGAAGCTTTGACTGTAGATAACGGTCTCGCCCGGGTTTGTATTTTGCGTTCAATTCTAGGTTCAAAATGTAAATAGTTGAGCATATTGCAGCGTTGCACTGTAGATCGACTTCAGTGCGAGCATGATTGCTTTCTTCACATCACACCAGATTGTTGCAATTTCGTGATTATCCGATATTATCAGTTAAATTTTCCGCTTTTCTATATATAATATATATAATATACACTGCGGATTTCAAGACGAATTATATTACCGTTCGCGAATCACATTGCCTCAAAGCAAATGCAAAGTCATAGACGTTGTCCTGCAAAGTAAGCAGTTAGTCAAGAGTCCCAGGTCAAGAGTATTCACCATTCTTGAATAAGCACATGTTCTTGGATCATTTGTTCCGGGAGTTGCAAAGCCATGTTAAGTACTAATTCAACTACAATGTATGGTTCTCAGTACATACATATTTCATTATTCAATTCAATTCAATTTCAATATTCAATTCCTTTGTTGACAGAGAAATACGCGAGGTGAAGTGGATGAACGCTGTCATCAGAGGAAAAGTAGAATCACTGAAATTTAACACGGCAAGGTATAGCCAATGGAATTGAATATAATTTTAAAAATTACAAACAGAGATTTTTTTGAAAATGATTTATTAGGCGGGATTAGACATTCAATAAACATTAAAATTACTACCATCTCCGGAATCATTTCAAGAAAAAACTTCATTGTTATTAACAATCAAATTAATATATGTATAATGTAGATAATCAAATTTCTAATCTCATGCTATAAATTATTTGTAAATAAATATCATTTTGAAATTTTGAAAATTATTTTGAGAGCTGCATCCCATACCTCGCCGTGATTTTTTTTTTCATGATTCTACTTTTTCTTTTGATGACAGAATTCATTCTTCTCTTAGCGTATGAACACAATATATAGGGGAAAATACCTATTCTTGGCAGTCTAAGACATTCACCAAATTGAATGATAAAAATAATGAATAATTACACTAAAACACAGGTATAGTTCAACTGGTATACATTCGTATGCTCTTCCTTTGATGATTGGTGTTCACTTAATATAATATCTTTTACCACAAACTTAGTAAATTTAATATAAAGTAACAGGTCAACGTTTCTTCTATTGGCATAGCAATTTCTATTATCAGCAATGATTTTGCTCCCTTCAGCAACTACACTGAAATAATTTTAAACCATTAATTCAAATGTTTCACACGTGATTTTTCACTATATGTAACACCTTGATTATTCTCAAGTTTTACACGTTAATGTATGGTGAAGCTTTTCTTCACTTTGGTGATGTTTAGTAAATGAACGTAACGTGGATGGCATGTGATGACTAATGTTTTCAGACTTGATAATTGTATGTGTGTGGAATGAAATGCATATTGAACATAAATGACTGTCATGTGTATTTATTTTAATTTAATTTGTTTTTTTTTATTTAAATGCATTCCAATAGAAAGGAGAACGGATTTAATTTCTAGTTAAACATTATGTGCATGGTTTTTAAGCAATCATTTTATTGGCCAATATTTGCAATATATGTATATAAGAGTGAAACCAGAGCAAACGCAACGGCCTGCCAGAGTACGCGACGTGCCTTAAGATTAATAATTATTATCACTAATAACTATCAAATTGCACTACTGTAGCGTCGCATTGTGCCATCGCGTATTCTGGCCCCATCCTAAGACAACATGTATCGTGTAAATTTTGAAACGCAACGATAGCATTAACATGATTTTTCCTCCCGGAAGGAAGCTCTTTTTTCCCGCAGTATCTGTTAAATTTTGGCGATTTCCTTCATATTCCGTTCGTTAGATAGTCACATCCGATGCAGGATTTTCTCCTTGGCCAAATCTTTCTGTGCGGTCATTTTCATCTTGGCGATGGTAATTTGTGGAATTCTCGATGATGGACAGATGCGGAAAAATGCTTCCGAAAACAAATCAGACAAAATTCCTTTTCCTAAAATAAACTACATTTTTATTCCTTACATTGAGATATATCAAAATGTTTAGTACTTACGATTTGAAGAGACAGGAGCAAAAGTTTTTCGTCTTTGCGAATAATAGCTGTAATTTTTGTTTGACTTGAAGTATGCCGCAACAATGCTAAGCAAAAATAACTGCGGATTTTGTTTGTTTGCCTCCTTGGACAGAACCTATCGATCTTGTTGCGATACTAAAATGCCAAACACGTTCGATTCACGTGGTATCTCCAGTAGTAAAAATCTTTAACAATTCCACGTTAATATGTCGTGGAGTACTTGTGAAAAATTGTTATGTCGGAATGTTTACAAAGTTAATGGAAATTACAGTGAGATTAAGATGTAAGACTTTTGGAAGTTATTCCAACTAAATCAGAATATTGCATTAGACAGTATATAACAATACCTTGTTTGAACATTAGGTTTGATCGTGTAGATTATTTTCAGTGTAGACATGGAAGTAGAAAACTAGTAATGTATTGGTGCCAGATGCTGGTTGTTTATATCCTCTAGTAGTAAAATTCATTCATAATAATCGGCCGCACGCTCATCTCGCTTCACTCAATTTTGGAAGAAATTTTATTAATTATCAAAACTGGCTTAAAACAAAACATGAATTTTAGCCTTGGTATCAATTTTATGTCACGTGGAAAGCAAAAACATTTAAACACATTGTAAAACAAATTTTACCCCTTATACGGCCAACAAAAAACAGACGTGAATGGCAGATAGGGTACCCGTGTACCCAGATATTGACAATTTCATAACTTTTACCATTTTAACCTATTTAAATAATGTTGGCCATTTTGAAGAAGGGAACTTACATTCTTTTCGTCCGCTGCCAAGATTTACATCTTTTGTCTTTTGTAATGCCTTAGAGTCTTCACGCGTAAGCAAAAGTCTATCAACCAGTTTCAAACATACAACTTGCTCTTTACGGTCCTTAATTTTGAAGGTCCTTACATGATATGTTTGTTTCATCAAAATAATCATGGGGGTTGTGTAAAACGACGTAAACTATGTAAAACCAAATCTATACACATAAGATTGAGCTGGAGCCACCTGATTCGTACACTACGTTTCACAGTCGAATAATTGATAATACCCCAAAAGTAGGCAATTATTTATGGTTGAAATGCGCTATGTAGGAGCGGGAATGGTTATGATTTTTTTGATGAGCTTGGAAAGTATTGAAGTTGCAAAAGGAAAACGGTTCTGTCAGCCACATAAGGCTTAAAATACTACGGTGTGGCTATCACTTTTGATATAATTCATGGTCTGAGTAAAAATCTGAATAGAAGCATTTGTATTCTAACACTTTTTTAAAATAAATGCCAACGCCGGATATTTTGTTCGTAGTTTTGCTAAATTAAATCACATGGAATTGTGCGTGGTATTTTTTAAGCGTGTGTTTGATATGCTCACAAACACATTCTCTCGCTCTATTCCGAAGTGCGCTGCTGCCAAAGAAAACGAACAGTCCCAATTTTATTTAGTGAAACATAGAGCAAATATTGGATAAATTTGCTATTTGTGGTGATAATCAAGTGGTAATAAAGTGTAAAAAGTAGTTTACGTACCTAATTTGTCGTATCATACATGATAAAGAGAAGAAACAGGCGATCCAAAAAAGTAAGTAACAGTTTGCTTTTCGTCTGCTGCTTTCTTGAGCGATGCAATAATGGCAAGGATTTCGTAGGTGCAAATTTGTTTCGGTGATTAATTCGTCAAATCTTGCTACTTTTACACAAACAACTTATTCAAATGAAAGCCTAGACTTGAAATTGTGTGATTGAATCAAATTTATGTTCATAAATAGTGTATGTTTGCTGGAAAACGCAAATATTGTTGAAGGTGCCAACAAATGTCGCACCCTGCCAAAGCCGTATTCTACCCTATCATTAGTAACCGGGAAAATCATCGACTGCTTAGACGAAAATTTCAATTCAGTGTTTGGAAACAGTTCTTGTCACACTTTTCATAGCATCCGCCATTATGGTGAGAATGGAAAGCTGGATTAATCTCAATCCTAATCTGTATGGTAAATCTGATTAAGAAAAGATTCGCAGTTTGTACTTGGTAGAGTTTTACCTCGTGTTGAACATATTGGGATGACCATTCACCATAAAAATATCCCTAGGGAAGTTGTTCCCACAAGTTAGTTGGATTGAAAAAATAGAATGCTTAGCACGATATCTGAACGACGCGAAATTTTAAAGAAAATGGCAAATTTGTATTGATAATAAAATTTGTTATTATTCAGTTATCAGTTAATCATATGACTGATAACTAAACATCAAAATGATAATAAGGATAACTTTGTGTGTTAAAAGTTTGATATCATTTCAGTTTTCTGCCTTTGCTCGGGTAAGCCATGTCAAATAATAGCCGCATCATACGATAGCGTCGTCGTCGATTACGTTAGCGATAGACTCGACAGGAGCGTGGCAGGACTGGCAGGAGCGTGGCAGGGCTGGCAGGAGCCCGTTGTACACCACGAGGCTCAGGACGGGCCGAACGAATCGGTGTTCGGGACGTGGAGTCGCTTTGGCTGGCGGTTGACAGTGAAGCGGAGGATCTGGCGAAATCCGAACAGTAGATAACAACGGATGTCGATGTTGAGGCTTAGGTCGGCGGTTGATGGTGTAGCTTGGTAAATCAGATGAACCGACTGTGCAAATCTGTCGACGGATGCGTGATGGAAAGAGCATGGCCGATGACCGACCGAAATCCTAGGCGTTTGGGGTGCTCGCGAACGAGCGTGACCACGACTAACTGGAGCCGGGGCCGATGATTTTGTTCGGCGGGGCTTGGCTTGCCTGTACTTTTCCGCTGGACGGAATTTCGGGGCCGACTTAACTAGGCTGGTGGTGGTCGTAGAACTACTCAGAGTTTGACACACGCGTTGGAACAAACGGGAGATGAAAGCTCATGGACAATCGACCCGCAATATTGGCGCTTACACATTATAGTCTACACATCGTGATCGTCGTACACTAACTGTCTCTCGTTCGGTTTGACGAGCTCCCGCCATCCCGAAATCTTGGGCACTCATTATTTTCGTCCCCTTCACCGTTTTAGTATTTCCGCCCCAACGAATCAGTCGCATTCACACTGGCTCCCATGATCTGCGTTGCGTTTGGAGCGTTAGTTGTGCAGCCGCCCACCACATTTGAATCGGACGTTATCTAGCTGAACAATAAATAATCCTACCATCCCACATCGTAATGGCAATCAATGTTACCGTACGTAACAATTCTTTATGGATACAAAAATTCAAATATTGTCTTCCAAACTTCCAAACGTACAAAATTACCCTCGGATCGCATTCAAACCCAATTCTATATAAAAAATCTACATGCTGCAGTATCCTAACGGAACTATCAAATCTGTATATTTGTCTCTAGTTCTTTCATGAACATGTACGTCTAAGTTTGGAAGATGATACTAACATTTCCATACCATTGAAATTATTTAGTGATATAGATAAAAAAAAACCTTAAAAACGTTGGACAAGCCTGCTCTAGAAAAGGCTAACCAAATTTTCTCTGGCGCGCGCTGTATGGGGAAATTTTCAAAACTTAATAGCTTCGATATATTTCCCATGTGATCTGCAAGCATGTCACAAAATGTATTTATAATCTCCATCTTCAGTTTCCCACAATTGGATTCTCATTTGATCCCCGAATGGGCCCTGGAAGAATTGAATCTCAAGATGCCCCCTTTAAACAGATATAGAGCTGCCTCCCATAGAATGGTGCGCGTATAATTTGAATATTTGATGATATCGCTTTCCCCCCGTGCACAACCGAATTCGATTGCCACTTACCAGGTTTACCTTCCTTTAACTCCCAGCATACAAGCTCCGTAGCACGCAATTGGGTGGGAGAAATTGGATCGAAACTCAGAATTGATACGGTAGGATGAAGAGAGAACTGATAAAATGTTAATTCTTATTTATTGATAAAATTAAGCCCACAACGAACATAAATTCCATATATTTATTTTGTTTTGCCTAATACTTTAGAGAAATGTAATACATATGAGTTTTCAGTACAACTTCGTGGACAAAGGCGTTGAATTCATTCCAATAACGATTAGTTGATTATTTCAGTCAATTATTTTTGTTTCATAAAAAAGTTGTGCTCATTTTTTGATATATTTGATTACCCTTTGAAATAAGTGCAAGATCATGTTTCAGTGTCGTAGCCCGAACGAGTTGGCCGTCATCGATCTAATCTGATACGAACTCGAAAAACCAAGAACATATATCAATAGAAAATACATGTAATAACAATAATTTTCGGATAACTTCTAAATCAAATGTTATCCAATACCACGGAGAAAAGATGAATGAACGCATCGCTGGACCTTATGACGCGCGTTTTGTACAATCTTCTTCTATCTGTCTATATCCAAAGCCGTGCATGGCAGGTGATCCTACAAAATATCTCATCATCATCAGTATCTAATGCTTAGTAAAAACAGCGTTTGTTGAAAACTGGTTCGATGAATTTCACGACGATGATGACGAGTAAATATTTTCGCATGGGGAACGTTTTATAAATATTTAACAGTTAAGAAGAAGGAAAAGGGATCGGGGTACTGTAATTATTTTGAATTGTTTCAATTTTGGGTTATTCCGTTTTGGAAGTAATAGTCGTTGTGCTGAATTGTTGAAGCCTTACAGTAATTTTTCCTCAGCTGGATATTAAGTTTCCGTCACATGTATTGCCGTGAATCATTGAGAGTTTTTCTACTATCCTTCGGAAGAGTCTAATCATCTTACTTTGTGGGCGTAATGTAGGCGAGTAGATGCTCAAGCATTCAATTGCTAATGGTGCTGTTGTGTTGTGATCAAGATGTTTTGTTGAGGAAGGTGGCTACAATAGTCAAAGTAGCCTAATAGTTTGAGGACAAGCAAATC